>NW_007247421.1:426982-442881 GCF_000164805.1 Carlito syrichta
TGTGTGTGTATGTATATACACACACACATATGTGTAGCATGCATATATAATACTTAGTGTATCTTAAACATTAAATATAAATATAATATTTAGTATATCTTAAACTTACAAACTCAAGAATTCCTTTCAATGCTCCATGAAGCATGCCACTTTCTCAAACTTTTCCAAATAACTTTCCCAAAGATGAAATCATAATTATAATAGTTATACCATAAAATTAAGAGTCTCATTGACAAAAACAAAGTAATTAGGTAAGAAATATGCTTAAGTCATCATTTAACTCTACTTGCTTTTGTTGTTACTATGCTTTTGGTCATGCTGACTCTTGAGTTTAATAAAGTGCAAACCATGCATAGCTATTCATTCTTTCATCTTTTTTTTTGAATCTCATTGCTTTCATTTGTATGCCTGGCTATAGTCTGGCTAAGTGAACTTTTTTTTTTTTTTTGTAACTATGCTAACTTAAATTTTGGTATTTCCACTCCTTAACTTTGATATCCTTGTTTACTTTTACTAAATAGACCCTTTTTATATATGCCTTAGTGATTGATATTTTCATATTCAATAAATAGGTTTTGAAATATAGATATAAATACACACATATGTATTCATATATACATAAAAATAAATGTATATATATATTCACACACTCTATATATGCACACATATTCTTTTATGTGTTCATGTGGATGTATACTCATCACACACACACACATATATTTATTTCCTCTCTCTTCATGCCACTACTATGTTTAACTCTAGACTCCATTCTTTTTGTTCAAATAATTGGAAGTTTCTCTTCACCCTGTTTCCTTTTTCCATCCTTTGACCCTTACTATCATTTGACAGATTGTGATTGTGTCAGTTGCCTATTAAAAACATATATAGTCCTTGCCCAGCTGTCAAAATCTTTTACTGTTTGAAATAGATTTCACCTTGTTGGCTCTGTCACTGAATCCTGTCATCATTTTGTGTTCTATCCACAAAGAACTTCTAACCGAGTTCTGCTCATCCTCTGGTTTCATTAAAGTTTTTTTTTTAATGAAATGTTATCCCTTTCTTATTAACTGATAGAAAACCTATTTTTTTAAGGGTTATTCCAAATTATATCTTTTTTAAGAACCCTAATATAGCACCCTCTATAAAAATAATCAATCATTCAAATTCCTTATTCTTAAATTAATTTATAACTTTTGAATATGAAATTTTGTTCCCTTATTTCCTAATATTCCTAGTTATCTTTCATGCAATGCAAATCCTCAGTTCTTATTTTATTAATTTTTTGCATTCATCATTGAACTTAATTAAAATATGCAAATACATTTTTGTACTATAGCACTTTCACAAATTTTGGCCAGTAAAAAGGGGATATCTTCCTTAATGGCTTTGAGTGCCTTCTACTAACCAAACACACTGCAAGATTTTACACATATATTTTTATTATATTCTCACAATAGCTATGTAAGTAGATTATGTGACTTATTAGCCAAATAGAGATATATTTCAGAACGAAAGCGAGCACTCTTAGTAAAATCAGCAGAAGAAATAGAGGTAAAATAATGTTTCCCTGAGTAAACCAAGATTATAGACATCATACCTATGAAGGATGTGGAATGTTACTTTTATATATGAAAAATAGGGTAAAAAGTATTTCCCAAGTGATAGAGCCTGAAGGTTAACTCAAGGTAGTCTGAGCCTGAACTCACTTTTCCCCACCTGCCCTTGGTAATTCAAGGTCATATTTTCCAGGAAAAAATAATCTATTATGAAATCTGTTTGCTACATAAAGAGATTAGTTCAAAATTTTTGTTGTAAACCCTCAAGATCCAGAAACTTGAAATAAACATTTTATCTGTTCAAACACTAATCTAGGCACTAGTATGAATGAATTTTACAGATGCAATTAAAATTGCAAATCAGTTGACCTAAAAATAGGGAGGTTGCCCTGAGTGTGACTGACCTAATTAGGTGAGCCCTTTGAAAGCAGAACATTGATTTCCATTGGTTTTAGAGTAATACCTTAGAGAGAGGTATTTCTGCTTGTTTGGAAGAGAGTACACAATGTTGTAAACTGCCTTTGGAGGCTCTCTAACTAGAAATTGTGGGCAGTCTTGGAAAATGGTATTTGTCCCAGACAATAACTAGTAAGAAAATAAGGACACCAGTACTACAACCACAAGGAACTGAATTCTTACAACAACATGAATGAGCTTAAAGTAGGATTCCGAGACCTCAGATGAGCTATGACATGGATGACACCTTGCTTGCAGTCCTTCAAAATGCTGTACAGAAAACACATCTATGTTGTGCTTAGAGTTATGACCTATAGAAACTATGAGATTGTATCTGTACAGTATTTTAATTTGCTAAATTTCCTGTAATTTGTTATGCAGCAATACAGGACTAATATAATCATTTAAACAATTATATAAATAAGCAAATGGCTGAATGCCTGAATATGGAACAGATCACAAATAAAACTTTAAGGTAAAATATTAATTTATTAACGGGCATAGCAATCACTACTTAAGCTCTCATCAGGGGGCTGTTCTATAATGTCAGATTTTCAGTTCTACAGACATTTACCATAAACCTACAAAAGTTTGCATAGTGGAGGAGAGAATGAAAGCCATTAATAAACTAAATACAAAGCACTTTGTTATAGTCTAGTGATAGAGGTTAATATTACTGTGTTTGAGAGACTTGGATCACATGGCATATTTACAAAATTGGCTTTATTCTGCAATTCCACTTTAATTTGTAAGCAAAATAAATCAGATAATGCATAAATACTGACTTTTTTTTATTTTGAACAGTTTAATTCAGGTTCCAGCTAATTTCTTATATTTCAATTATCACTGCACACAATATACTGTGGTTTTGTGCCACCTCATTCTACATAGAATATATACAAGCTTCCATAATACATATTAGCATTTTATTTGAAAAATCATTATAGCATACTTTTTCCCAACTATTTTCTTCTACTTTGACTCTATTTTATGTATATTTTTTCTAAACTCTAGGGCCTTCTTCTTTGTCATTCTAATGTTAAATTTGTGCACCAATTTTAGTTTTCATTAGGACCATTATTTCAAGGCAGCAAGTGTCAAAACTTTATTTGAATATCTAGATAGCTTAAGGAAAAGTAGTTATTTTGTTCAAAATTGCCTAAAGCCAAGAGAGATGTGACCTCTTATAGTTGTAGATTCTAAATACTTTGAAACATGATGTTGAATAACAAATATAAAACACACAGTCAAATGGAAGATATGTCTATTTGAGTCAGAAAGATATACATTGCTACATTTACATAGTAGTCTTTATGTACTAGCTAGTCACAAATAAAGATACTAATATATGAGCATAACTAATATGTTAAATAACACATTGCATTTTTAAAGTGCATGTAGTACATAAGGATAAAACATTTAAATTACTGCAACAGATGCTCATTTATATATATTTAGCAGTATCATAAAAAAAGATGCCTAGAGAATACATAACTGAAAGTTCTCATTTATGTGCCCAGTGCTGAGGGAAATGTATTTGATTTCTGGTAATTTAAGGCATCTAATCACTATCATTAAACAAATAAGGATTCATTACATAAACAGGAGAAAAATGCTCTAAACACAGTAAAACTTGGAAATAAATGTCATCTACATCTACTTTTATTTTTATGCACATCTCATTTGAGCACCTCATTTGGGAGGTTTATGACCTGTGACTATTTCTCAGTTTAATACAACTAACACCAATGATAGGTCTCAACCACTTGCATAATTGGAGTAAAGAGGAGGTTCACAGCAGAAAGAAAAAAAAATCTCTACATATTAATATACAGAGACACAGTTAAGCTTGGAGGTAACCACTGCTTTCATAGAAGAGAAGACCATTCACAGACATGATGGTTCATTGTACTGAGAGATGGAACACCCACCAAGGAAGACTCTGAGAATAAATAAACTTAATAAATGGCAACAAGCACTAGAAGTAAAAACCAGCTCTGAGTTTCAATTTTGGAACAAGACTATTGTCTTGGAACAATGATTCTTTCAGCTGTGAATAGCCTTCTTATGCATTATTCTGGTAGAAATAGTAAAGATTTTGGACTTAGATAAACATGAGATAAATCCCACTTTCACCAAGAATGGACTTTCTACCATGTGCACAGGTTAAGCTTTAAAGCTTCAGGTTTATCTTCTATGAAAATGAAAAGCCTACATCAAGTACCAGTGAGAGAGGAAAACCAGTTCAGCAAATGGTGCTGCAAAAACTAGCTGACCACATGCAGAAGATTAAAACAGGACCCCTATCACCATACAAAAAAATCGACTCTAAATGAATCAAAGACCTAAACATAAAACCTCAAACTATAAGAACCTTACAAAATGCAGAAGATACCCTTATGAAAATTGGAACTGGCAACCAATTCCTGGTCAAAACCTCAAGTGCCCATGCCTTCAGAGTTAAGATAGAAAATTGGGACCTCATCAAACTGGAAAGTTTCTACAAAGCAAAAGAAACCATAAAGAGAGTGAGGACACAGCCCCAGACTGGGAAAAAATATTTGTCAACTGTATATCTGACAGAGACCTAATATCCAGGATCTACAAGGAAATCAAATGGGTGCCAAAAGAAAAAACAAACAAACAAACAAACAACCTCATTCAAAAGTGGGCAAAAGACATGAGTAACCACTTCTCAAAAGAAGATATATGGGCAGCCAACAGCTACATGAAAAAGTGCTCAGCCTCACTAATTATCAGAGAAATGCAAATCAAAACCACATTGAGATACAACCTAACCCCAGTAAGAATGACTATCATTAATAAAACAAACAACAGAGACTGGCGAGGATGCAGAGAAAAGGGAACGTTTCCACACTGTTTGGTAGGAATGCAACCTCTTTGGAAAACAGTGTGGCAATTTCTGAAAGAACTAGACGTTGATCTTCCATATGACCCAGCAATCCCCTTACTGGGAATATACCCAGAGGAACTCAAATCATTCTACAAAAAAGATACCTACACACATGTTTATTGGAGCACCATTCACAACAGCAAATACATGAAACCAACTGTGCTGCCCATCGAAACTGGAACTGGACTGGGTAAAAAAAATGTGGTACATACACACAATGGAATATTATGGAGCCATAAAGGAGGACAAACATATGAACTTTGCAACAACTTGTATGAACTTAGAATCTATCATACTCAGTGATCTAGCACAGAAACAAAGAACAAAGTACCACATGTTCTCATTCATAAGTGAACGCTGAACTTATGAGAAAGGGATTGGCAGTAGCAGAATACTGCCTGGGTGAGGGGTCAGGGGGGCATAATATCAATAAGGGTACCTAATATCAAACTGGACAATGTGGCAACAAAAGGTAGACCCAAACTTTACCTGTACAATGACCAATTGTATAGCTAATCTTGAATTGTACCCCACATCTTTAAAACAAGTTTTAAAAAAGAACTCATAATAAAAATGTTTTCTAGAGAACCAGCATGATTTAAAAAAGAGAGAAGAAAACGCAGGAGATACCCTTTCAGAAATTTCAATAGGCTACCAATTCCTGAACAAAAGCCCATGCCATAGGAGATAAGATAGACAAAAGGGACTTTATCAAACTGAAAAGCTTCTGTAAAGCAAAAGAAATGATTAAGAGACTCAAGATACAGCCCACAGAATGGGAAAAAAATATTTGCCAACTGTATATCTGACAAAGGCCTAACATCCAGGATCAACAAGGAACTCAAATGTGCTGAAAGGGGAAAAAAAAGTTCCATTAAAAAGTGGGTAAAAAAATTAATAGACACTTATCAAAAAAAGTGAATATGAATAGCCAAAAGACACGTGAAAAAATGTTCAGCTTCACTAATCATCAAAGAAATGTAAATCAAAACCACACTGAGATACCACCTAACTCCAGTCAAGATTGGCATCATTAATAACTCAAAAGCAACAGATGCTGATGAGGATGTGGAGAAAAGGGAATACTTCCACACTGTTGGTGGGAGTCTAAATTAGTACAACCTCTGTAGAAAACAGTGTGGTGATTTTAAAAAGAACTAAAAGTCGGCCTTCCATACAACCCAGAAATCCCTCTTTTGGGAATATACCCAGAAGAACTAAAATCATTCTGCAAAGCAGATACCTGCACACGCATGTTTCTTGCAGCACTATTCACAATAGGAAAATACATGGAACCAACTGTGTGGCCCATTGAAAGTGGACTGTGTAAAAAAAAAAAAGTAGTACATATAATGATGTAATATTATGCAGCCATAAAGAAGGACAAAATTATGGACTTTACAGCAGCTTGGATAGATTTAGAGTCTATAATACTCTGTGATCTATCACAAAAGAAAAGAACTGAATATCAGCTCTCATTCATAAGTGGACTCTGAACATTTATCATAATTCTACATGAAAGGGATTGGCAGTAACAAATCACTGCCGGGGGGAGCACATGCACTAATAAATGTATTTGTCCCAAACCAGGCAAATTGAAGACCAATGAAAGGCCCAAACTTCACCTGTATGATGACCACTTATGTATCTAACCATTAATTGGACCCCACATCTTTAAAACATTTTTTTAAAAGTTAAAAAAATTAAGTATGAAACTTTGATAAAACATAAATTGTTTTAATGATTCTTCTTCATGAAGTAGTTTGTGTATGTTAGTGTCTATGAAATTTGAGGT
Source organism: Carlito syrichta (assembly GCF_000164805.1). Classification (NCBI taxonomy): domain Eukaryota; kingdom Metazoa; phylum Chordata; class Mammalia; order Primates; family Tarsiidae; genus Carlito; species Carlito syrichta. The sequence goes on from NW_007247421.1 coordinate 433,704, forward strand.
TAATTTAATGAAAGTGTGTTTCTCTGCATTCATTCCTAATTTGAATAGGTGAATAATAATCTTCAGGAAAGACATTTTTCATAGATATATTTAATAAGAGAAAACATGGAGCTTGCTTGAAAACTTGTACATGACAAACCTAAGAATAGTCAGAAACAAACAAAAATACTTGTGTAGTTCACTTGAATGGATCATTCTGAAGGTTTAAGAATTAAAGAAAAGTGTCCAAAATGAAAGCAAATGATGTAAAAAATTAGAAAAACGTTAGGAAAAACTGCCCCAAAGAGAATAAAATTAAATTTTGGATAAATATTTATTCTAGCACATTTGCCTTACTGCTAGAATATGTAGTCAGATTATGGTTAAGAGATAGCAAAACACTGAGAAGGAGATATATGCATGTAGGAAATAAAGCAACACAATCATCTACTTGTAGGAAGAATCTGTTAAGTTTTCATGAATGTTAAACAAATAAATGAGTGAATGATTGGGTAGATAGATGGTGGGATTGAAATTTAGACAGATGAATATTTTGGTTCCAAATCTCATTTTTATAATTTTAATATATTAGCATTGTTGTGACTTATGAGAAGAATGGACTTTTTCTGCATCACACATGGTTATATTGCTCTAGGCCAGAGAAAAATGTACATCTGATTTCTCTATATCCCACCCATGTACACACCTTGTTATTAGATTTTTATATCTAATAAATCTTAGACTTTTATTTTTTTCTAGACATTTTCTTGAGTTGTAGAGTTTAATGTACTACACACTCATATACACATACATATACATGTGTGCATACATTTATACTTATAGCATTGGATATACATTTTGTACCATTGGAAATGTCACTAAAACAAATGTCCAGAACTTCAATTCAAAAATAGTTCCCAAACTGAACTGCCTAGACTAACAGCTTTAGCATCAACTGTGAATATCCTAGAAACACACTTTAACTACCGGGTCCTCCCATACCTATTGAATCAACACTCTGGGGTGGAGCTCAGCAATCTGTTTTCTAACATGTTCCCCAGATGATGCTGATGCACACAGAAATTTGACAACAGTGCTTCAGCTCAAGCATGACTCCAGTTCCACCTTATTTTCAAATTTTCTAAAAGAAAAATAAAAGCCCTCAGAGATAGAGACAGACACCGTCAGACACAAATGTAACACTTCTTTCACTCTCCACGTTCACCTCTGCAGAAAGCAAAGCAGAGAAAAAGTTATAGCAGGTGTGTTGATTGAGTAGAATAATTGGAAATACACTCACGAAAAAGAAATCAGATAGAAATTTCATTTTAATTACAGAAGCTTACCCAAATGTTCTATTATACCAATATCTATAAAATTAAATGTTTAGTGTAACCCTGTCTTCTAAGGGCTTCTGTCTAAAGCTGAATTCCATTGACCACACTTGTCAGTTAAAGCATAGCTTACCAATACCTTTCTGAATTAGCAGGAGTCTATGAAGTTATATTTCATAGGATATGAGAATATAAGAACTCTCAATTTCAGGGTAGACATAATATCACAGTTCATATGAATATGCCCCTTAGCCTCTCAGTTGTTTTTCTTATGGAGCTACTGTCCTTTTTTGTCATGTCTCTTAATGACAAAAAATGAACTCACCCCTACCCTGGAAGGGACAGTTTTCAAAGATGAATCACATCCTAAAAACTGTTTCTGTCTGCACTTTAGAAGGCACTGTGTGCTACCCTCTCATTTCAGTTACTTGCAAAACATGCAACTTTATGGTTTTCTGATTTCTGCCCAATTTAAGTGGTCCATCTCACTCTCCAGCTGAACCCTTGATATGTCACACGGATGAAAATTGCCTTGAAGGAACTGCTGGAAGAAATATGGGTGCTAAAGATGATTCTGGTGAAGTCTCATATGGAAATGAAAACTCTGGTATTGGAAGCTATAGAAAAGGCATCCTTGTCTTAAAGTGACACATAATTGACTGAAATGTATTCTCAAGTTCAGTGGAAAATATAAATTGAAAGGTATGAACTTGGCTTTTAGGCTGAGGAGATTTCTAATCAAAGTATTGAACATAAAGACTAGATTTTCCTTGCTGCATGTAGAAAAATGTGAGAGGAAAAATATACATTGATGAAATCATTTAAGGAAAAAAGGAATCAGAACTGGAAAATGTGGAATGGTCCTAGATTATCCATATTGTAAAAGAATTAGGAAGCATATTCTGAAGGGAACACCAGGTGTATGACTGAACAATCCCTACATAAAACGATTACCATATTAATCAGCCTTACAAGGAGAGCCAGGAGTAAAGACTAAATTACACCAGCAAAGGCATTACCAATTAGGATTAAAGGGGACAGAGATGGCATGAGATAAAGACTTTCAGACTTCTGGGATTCTACAGGACAAGCCAATAGAGCTATCTGGCTCTGAACATGCCTTATCCTTCAGGAAAAGAGAAAAATACCCTCTAGGGTGATTTAGAGACAAGGCTGTTTCTGCCTCAATTACAAGGGGTAAACTTATTTGGTTATGGTGGGTCAGGCTGACACTGCCCAGCAGCTCAGGGGTAAGGCTGCTACCCAGATCCTTGGAAGAAAGGAGCACAGCTATAGCCTTGGGGACAGGATTGTCACCTTGTCATGAGGAAGGACCCATGCCTAGGGTCATGGGAGCAATTTTGCTACCCCAGTGAGCTACAAAATTATTTTTGGTCCTTAAGATTCAATTAAACTTGCCTTGCTAGGTTTTGGACTTGCTTGGGACTTATTATGCCTCTCTTTCTGATTTTTTCCTTTGGGAATGGTAATGTCTTCTATGCCTGCCTCACCATTGTATTTAGGAAGCATATAACTTTTCTGGTTTTATGGGTTTATGGTTGGAGAGAAATGATGCCTCAGGATGAATCATCCTTCTGACCTCAATCATGTCTGATGTAGATGATTAGACCAGACTGTGGACTTAAAATGGATGCTAAAATGTGTTAAAATGTGGGACTATTTGTGATGATGTGAATATATTTTACAAATGAATATATTTTGCAAATGAGAAGTTCATGAATGTTGGGATTACAGAGGCAGAATGTTATGGACTGAACTGAACTGTGTTTCCCCAACATGTATATAGTGAAGCCAAAACCCCCAATGTGATTTTATCAGGAGATATGCTCATTAGGCAGTAATTATGGTTAAATGAGGTTATATGGGTGGATCCCTAATCCAGTAAGACTGGTATCCTTATAAAAAGAGGAAGAGATCCCAGGAATGGAGTCCTAATCCAATAAGACTAGTGTCCTTATAAGTAGAAGATAGCTGAGTATGTAGGCCCAAACTTGTAACCCCAGCACTTTGCTAGGCTAAGGGGAGAGGATGGCCTGAACCCAGTAGTTCAATAACAGACTGGACAATATGATGAGACCTCGTTTCCTCAATAGACCAAAAAATTAACCAGACTTGGTGATGCATGCCTGTAGTCCCAGCTACTTGGAAGGCTGAGGCAGAAGGATTGCCTGAGCCCAGCAGGTTGAGGCTGTGGTAGTGGTAATTAGGCCACTGCACTCCAGCCTGTGAAACAGAGTTAGACTTTGACTCAAAAGGAATAAAAGAAAAAAGAAAAAAGAAGAAGAAGAAGTCGAAGCCACCAGGGATCCACAGGCACAGAATAAAAAGCACACACAGAAAAAAAAATGGCTGAAGGCAGAGACTTCACCTGAAACCAAACTTACTGGTACCTTAATCTTGGACTTCCAGCCTCTAGACTACATATGAGAAAATACATTTCTGTTATTTAAGCCAATAACTCTGTGGTATTCTTTTATGAAAACCATAGTAGAAGAATACAGATTTTTGGTTCTTGACCTTATTAATCACCATTTATCCAGTCATTTGTGACATTCCCTCAAATTCTCCTATCATGTTCTCTTCTCTACTTATTCCTTTACAGCCATGCTTAAAAGTTTCTGTAATAAAAATATTCCCTTGAATTCTACCATCAGAATTGAACTTTCTGATCTGTAAAACAATAAATATAATTTCTCCTTTGTCAGTCAAGTTATAAATAACGAATACATTCTGAAAATAATATTTATCACAAACTGTAAGATAGGTATTGATGTCAAATATTGCAATTATGATTATTTAACAATAAAGCTTGTGAAATTGAGAAGCATTATATGTATTTGTGTATAAAAGATGAGTGACCCTTAATTGTATATAATGACTGAACAATTCAGTAATTATAGCTTTTGTAGACAAAACCCCTGGATATTGATCTAGACATATCTATATTCAAATACGAGACTTACCACTTTGGTGTGTCAACTTGGACAACTTACTTTTTCTTTGAACTTATATATAAGAGAAAGGATTAAAAAACCCTGGAATTTACTTATAAAAAAATCATGTATTTATTCCTACATGTTTAAACTTCAGTCATCTTCAAAGTACTCTTCTTCTGATGTAATACACCTATCAAGATGGTTTTTTCACTATCAAAAGTTTTGAAACTCATCAATTTTGACGAATTTTTTGTTTTTGTTTGTTTGTTTCTCCTATCCCACATTAGCAAAATATTCCCCTTTGAGGACTTTTTTCATTCAGGGAATCAAACAAACAAACAAAAAAAGACACTTAGGGCAAGATTGAGTGAATAGAGTGGTGGGGCACGGGGTCATTTTTTTTTTTTAATCAAAAACTCCTGAACACTTAGAGTGGTGTGGGCAGTTGCACTCATAAATCACTGATCATGAGATGGAAAAATGTACCAAAAGAATCTTTACAAAGAATACTGAAGCAAAACACAGTCTCTCACAACGTTTCAGGTACAGTGATGCTAATGGGTTCCTAGAACACTCATCTAGTAAAGGGAGCCTGTACTACAAGACCACTTTCCAAAAGGTAACTTTGGGGTTTTTTGTGTGTTCTCTCCTTGTATTTCCTCATCTGGTTATGATATTCTGTTACATAGGGAGTTTTAAGAATTATGTATGGGCCTTGCTAGAGTCTGGCGTGGCCGTGTGCTCTTTGAGTCGTGGCTGTCGCCATGCTTCCTGGCTTTGGTCCCCCTCCCCCATCTTGGCCAAGATTTCGGGGTTTCCCCGTGGACCGAGTTGCATTTCAGAGGACAACTGACCGTCTCTGCCTAGGGCTACTCCCTAGGGAGGCAAGAAAGTCCCCAAAGGAAAGTTCGAACCGCCAGAGCCTGCAAGGGTGGGAGACAAAGTGCTTGGTTTCTTTGCTCTTTTCCTCTCTGACTGGCGAAGTAACTCCACGAAGGACCTTGAAACTCCAACAGCTACGTTATGCCTTTCTGCGCCTTTGGCACTAGTGAAATACCACAACTTATCAGTGACAGCAAAGCAGATATTGGAAGTATTTCAGAAAGAAGGGTGAAAAGAAACAAGCTTCCAGGGATGACCCACAGAGTCCAGGGCTGGCTGTGGAGGCCTCTGGGATTATGCTGGCTGCTGGAATCCTCCTTACCCATCTCTGCCTTTTCCAAGAACCTCAATGAGGACTCAAGCTCTTCTCACTCAGCCAAGATTTCGGAGTTTCCCCGTGGACCGAGTTGCATCTCGGAGGACAACTGACGGTCTCTACCTAGGGCTACTCCCTAGGGAGGCAAGAAAGTCCCCAAAGGAAAGTTCGAACCGCCAGAGCCTGTAAGGGTGGGAGACAAAGTGCTTGGTTTCTTCACTCTTTTCCTCTCTGACTGGTGAAGTAACTCCACGAAGGACCTTGAAACTCCAACAGCTACGTTATGCCTTTCTGCGCCTTTGGTTGGATTCAGTGACTTATGCCTACAACACCAATACTGTGGGAGTCTTATCTAGGAGAATTGTTGGAGGCCAAAAGTTTGAGACCAGCCTGATAAGCATAGCAAGATCCCATGCCTGGAACACACTGGCACCTCTGTTCAGGAAGATGAGAAGGGAGGATCATTGAGCCCAAGAATCGAGAATGAAACCACGTCTGCAAGCCAGCCTGGGCAACAAAATGAGACCCTGTGTATAAAACACAAAATATGTTGATCCACAGGAGATAAACCTTGAATTAGAAAACTTGAATCTCTTGTAATGGACAGTAAGCCCATCTGCTTTGCCATAGCGTGAGACATTTTAAAAAATTTACCAGACATTCAGGATTTCTGCATTTTGCTCTGGAGGGAGACACTGTCTCTTTATTTTAAAGCTGTAAACAGACTTATTATTTGCTACTTATGGAGGAAAAGTCTGTATCACCAAAGCTGTTCTCTGTAGAAACATTCTTGAAAACATAACAAAAACCAGTGTGTCTTGCTCACAAGATATGTGAAAGCATAAGAGACCAATGAGAAAGAAAATTATCTGCTAGCATTATCTACTAGTTCCAATTTTTCTCTATAATTTCTAAAGCTGTTTATTGATTTTTCTCCTCTCTATAGATCATATGTGTCTGATTTTTTGAAAGTCAGGCGATTTTTGACTAGATGTTAGATTTAATTTAATTGTAGGATTTATTTTGAGGAATTTTGGACTTTCTTTAGATATATAATTGAGTTTTCATGTTTCTTAGAAAAAAATTGGCACTCTAGAGGTTGACTTCTCTACCTCTTGTCCTCAGAGCAGGCATTACTACAAGTCTAGTATAGCCCAAATACTGATGCTACTGAGGTAATATTCATCTAAATGTTCTTTCTAATATCTATATGGAGACCTTTCCATTTGCACTGACAAAAACATGAAGTATTCCCTGTTCTGTTTGTACGCAGGGAATTTTTTAGACTATTGCTCTCTGATTGTGATTTTCTGGCTTTGAAGAAATTTCTTCTCACATAGGAACAGATTAGAACTCAGTCAAAGGCTCATGGGAACTCTGTGAAGGTTTCTGAATCTCAATTTTTCTATAGCTCCTTCTCCTACAGTATTCTGCTCCACAAATTCTAATTGCCTTCAACTTCCTCTACTCTGATGTATTTTTTCTTAATCTTACAATAATGTAAGTTAGGCTTGTTTGTTTGTTTGTTTGTTTTACTCTGTGTGGTGACCTGAAAACTGCAGGCAGGAAGCTGACGTAATTTTAGAGCTCACCTCATTGTTTTTCTTTCTCTTTGTGACAGTAGTGATTTGATATTTGTTTCCAATATGTAGCAACTTTTGTTGCATATGTTTTCTTGGGTTTCCTAGTTGCTTACAGTAGATAGATACGTCGTGTTTCTTGTTCTAGATTACTGTCTGAGACTAGAGTAATCAGTCAGAAAGGCGGTGCCGATCTCTTTTCTTTCTTTCTTTCTTTTTGAGTTGGAGTCTCGCTCTGTCGCCCAGACTGGAGTGCAGTGGCTGCTCCCAACCACCGCAGCCTGGACCTGCTGGGCTCCGGCGCTCCTTCCGCCTCAGCCTTCCGAGTAGCTGGAACGACAGGCTCGCGCTACCACGCCCGGCTAAGTTTGGGTTTATTGTGGAGATGAGATCTTGCCAAGTTGCCCAGGTGGTTCTCGAACCCACGGGCTCAGGCAATCCACTCACCTCGGCCTCCCAAGCGCGAGATTATAGGCTGAGCCACGGAGCCCGGCTCCTATCTCTTTTCTTTTAGTTAACATCCATATTTTGAGCCAACGTTATTTACATTTATTCCTATATCAAATTACAAACACTGAAATTTTAAATTTTACTGTGGCTGACTGACTTCAAAAGAAAATCCATGAGCATAGAAATATATCAAACATGAAATGCAGTTATTTCTAGGCAGAGTTATTATTCAAGATGCATAAAAACCACATAAAAGCAAAATTTTTGACACACACATATGTATATTTTTCATGGCTCTATTATTTCTTACACTAGAAAGGGGACATCGGATACCCTATTATATTTATTCTAAGTTCACATTAACATATTATAAACAGTTTGACAGGTTTTCACTTGCCTATCAAGTGTGAGCTTTTTTTTTTTTGAGTTGGAGTCTCACTCTGTCGCCCTCCGGCGATCCTTCCACCTCAGCCTTCCGAGTAGCCGGAATTGCAGGCCCGTGCTACCACGCCCGGCTGATTTTTTTGATTTTTATTGTAGAAATGGGGTCTCGTCTGCCCAGGCGGGTCTTGAACCCGCGGGCTCAGGCAATCCACTCACCTCAGCCTCCCAAAGGCAGCCTCCCAAAGGCTGAGCCACATATCAAACACAATCTTGACTATGTAAAGACTATCAATTCGCATTTTTGTTGCATAAAAAGTCAATTTCCTGTTTTTATATTTATAAGCATGCTCTTACTTCAATGTTTTGTCAGTGGATTTTTATTTCTTTATTTCTTTTTATTTTTATTTTTGAGTTGGAGTCTCACTCTGTCGCCCAGACTGGAGTGCAGTGGCCGCTCCCGGCCACCGCAGCCTCGCCTGCTGGGCTCCAGCGATCCTTCCGCCTCAGCCTTCCAAGTAGCTGGAACTATAGGCGCACGCTACCACGCCGGCTGATTTTTTTTTTTTTTTAATTTATTGTAGATGTGAGGTCTTGTCAAGTTGTCCAGGAGGGTCTCGAACCCACGGGTCCAAAAGCGCGGGATTACAGGCTGAGCCACCGAGCCCAGCTTTGTCAGTGTATTTTTAAAAGTTATAAGATCTCAGAGAACTAGGGAACTTGCCATACTAAATTTCAACTTTTTTTTTTTTTGAGTTGGAGTCTCACTCTGTCGCCCAGACTGGTGTGCAGTGTCCGCTCTCGGCCACCGCAGCCTCGACCTTCTGGGCTCGGGCGATCCTTCCGCCTCAGTCTTCCGAGTAGCCGGAATTACAGGTGCGTGCTACCAAGCCTGGCTAATTTTTTGATTTTATTGTAGAGATGAGGTCTCGCTGCCCAGGCGGATCTCGAACCCGCGGGCTCAGGCAATCCACTCACCTCAGCCTCCCAAAGGTGTGAGATTACAGGCTGAGCCACCGAGCCCGGCTAACTACTTTTTAACTTAATTTTGTTTTTATTTCAACATTGTGGGGTGCAATTCAGAGTTAGGTACACAAATATTTATTGTGCAGGTACGCTTATTGATGAGTTGTCCCACCCTTCCCCATTTCTACTACTGTAAATCACACCTACCTGCCCCACTACCTTCCCCAGTTTCCTGCTGCTCTCAATCATTTATTATAGTATTAAAGTAGTTGTTAAAGGTCCCCGGATGAATGAGCACATTTGAAGTACATCTTCCCATTCCTATGCCTCTCC
>NW_007247421.1:443063-456976 GCF_000164805.1 Carlito syrichta
TTGACTATTGAAAATAAAGCTGCAATGAGTGTAAAAAAAAAAAAAAAAAAGAATTATGTATGGTTAAATATGTAAATATTTAACACAGGGCACACTATATGGCAATTTTCTTTTTCCTCTATTGTTCTAGTTTATTGCAATCTAATTTCAGTATTTTTTTTAGAATTATTATTTTTTGTGCTGATATTTTGAGACAATCTATTTATTTCTATTTGTCTTAGGTGGTCAAAGTTGTCTGCATTAAATCCCTATTATTTCCTGTTCTACTACATGGCTTTCTAAAAGGCCATCCAAGTAACAAATGGGACCTGTTTCCAGTAAAATTGATTTGGCTTTGTTTTTATTTTCTATAAAAATAAAATTAGTACCTACCTCTTGAAATTTAGGGGACTATCATATGAAGTGATACACCTAAAGTGCTTCAAATAGTGAGAAGAACATAGAATGTGTTCAAGAAATGTTATCTAAAGATCAACTAATTCAAATTATTTGATAAATATCTAAAGATATTTTAAAGCACTTTTAAAGCACATCATGTTCATAATCCCATAGACTGCCATTAAAGTGATCAGGATTATCATTTTTTTGTTGTTATTGTTATTTGGTAAAAAAGTAAACGGAAAGATATGAAGAAGTTGTTACTTATCAGAACCTTTCTTTTTTACTGATAAAAAAATATATTCCAACTTTCAATTCATTTAAAGTCATTTGTACTTCTATATGTGTTCTCCTATTAGGTATTCCAAATTATCTCAAAAATGTTCTTAGTAGAAAGATGGCATTTGTAGAACTGGCAGTGGTCTCTTTAGCATGATCCAGAAGAAACACTGCAAGACAGCTGAAGAAATCATATGGCAAAATGCAGTGGGTTGTCAGTTCTATGAGCAAGAAAAATTCAGTTTAAACTCTGGCATCCTGGGCAGACCTTGTGAACCTCAGTGTAAGTGAGGTAAAACGTCATTAAAGTTGCTGCCTCTGAGCCCAAGTATCTTATTGTTTATAGTACTACTCTTTATTTTTAAATAATGACAAAACTTTTCTTTTTTTTACCCTGAAAAAGTTTTCAAGTTTTTTTAAACTACATTTATGTAATTTTTGTAGGTTTACCATGTGTTATGTTCACTTTGCTCAATCTTTCTCTAAAGGGTGAAAACAAACTCATGGATATGAGAAATAAAGGTTTTCCAAATAATGGGAATGGATATTTAACTTGATGTGTAACTAGATAGAAGGCAAGTTACAGTGATTGGCAGAATCTGGCTTTGGCCACCAAAAAACTGAAAATAGAGCTTGGAAATACTAAAATTATATACATACATAATTTTATACATAAAATAATGCATGGCATACATGTAGAGAGAACTAAAGCTGAACAGAGAGTTTTTGCCATTTATAAATTACTGCAGATGATCTAGGTGAGAGTCCGTGGGTAATTGCAAAAGAATCAGGCCTATTTCACATGTATTCACTAGAATGCTCATCTTTTTTTTTTTTTTTTTGATTTGAAGTCTCACTCTGTCGCCCAGACTAGAGTGCAGTGGCCGCTCCCGGCCACCGCAGCCTCGACCTGCTGGGCTCCCGCGATGCTTCCACCTCAGCCTTCCGAGTAGCCGGAATTACAGGCACGCGCTACCACGCCTGGCTAATTTTTTGATTTTGTTGTAGAGATGAGGTCTCATCTGCCCAGGCGGGTCTCGAACCTGCGGGCTCAGGCAATCCACTCACTCAGCCTCCCAAAGGCACAGGATTACAGGCTAAGCCACCGAGCCCGGCTGCTCATCTATTAAATAGATTATTTTGAAACCTCAAAGAGATATCCTATTAATTGGGATTGTGGAAATAGGAGTATTTTCTACATAATTTCTGAAACAGAATGCAACAGATGTGATCAAATAAGTATCTAAGACATTATGAGTGACTAACAGGCCCTTTACTGTTGAACTACTAAATTACTTGGTTTGTATATTTAATTAAAAAATGAATGAACTCATCTTTAATCATGGGGTTTCAAGAGGTATCTTGGTGAATAAAGATACTCTATTATTGTTTTATATCATATTGTATTATTATTCCTAATTCACATTAATTGAGACTACATACATTAGTGTTGTTACAAGTACCAAATTAGGTGGTTTGGAGAAAAAAATAGGACTCAGAGTTTCTGAAATTATGATAACTAAATGTGATTTATTTTGAAAAATTGTGTTCAGTATAACGCTCAACACCATTGGCTATTGAATAGAAACCCAAGTAGAAAGATACAACTTAACATGGAATTTAACTTTGATAGAAATACAAGGTATGCTTTATAATTGTCACTAGGCATCTGGACTTCCTAATGTATATGGCACGCCCAACTTTTCTCCAAAGAGTGGATACTAGAGCAGGACAGGAGGTCTAGTTGAGTAATATTTAGGTTTTGGGGGAATGACTGTTTAGGGTCTATAATTTCTCTATCATAACTTTACTTCTTTCAAGATTTTTGGGGTGAGAGAATAAACCCATGCCCCTTGATAGCAGGGTGAAATATCCATAGAACAATATTCTTTGTGCACCTGATCTTCCTGCCCTTACTGTCTCTGATTTTGTTTTTTGTAGGTGGCTTATTTAACTGATGCTTACTTCTGAATATAGTCATCCTTGGATAAATCACTCTCTTCTTGTCTCTTTCTAAGACATAGAAACCTTCTGAATTCCTATTATTCCCTCCATCTGGTGTGCTATTTCCAGGGAGTCTTCCTCTGGGCTTTACTGACTCTAAATGCAACATCCTCATCAAAGAGGAATCCAGAGAGACAGGAGATTTTAAATAATTAACATATATGAACTCCATCTAAATCATCTACAAAATGGTAATAATATTTTCCCTTCCATTTTAGTGACAAATATTAAATAATAAACTTAATGATAAATAGTAATATCTACAAATAACTAGCACTGTACATTTATATGGCTAAAAGTAATTAAATATAATAATTGTGATAATATAATAGCAAGGAGGATAAAAAGGAGTCATTATGTTTATATATTTATATTTCAAAAAGTAGAAAAAGGCATGCTAAAATGGGCATCAGAAGATTTGAGTGCACTGTTATCTCTTTCACTCTATGTATTCTTCAACCATACTTTTCTTCCCTGTTTCCTCAGGTTCCTTAAATATTGAGTCTAGTAAGTTTTCCCTGAAGGCCTGATATCTAATTAAAGTTGAAGAAAAGTCAAGACCGGGAAAGTATCTGACAGTTAAAATTTCAAAAACTCTCTAATTGCTTAATAAAACTACAGCAACAAAAACAGAACAACACTAAGCTCTTATTAACAAAATTGCTAGAGAGTAATGTAACAAAATAATGAACAGAATATGGCTCAAGATGTTACACTATTCAGTCTTAATTATACTTCAGTTTATTTTCATGATACCATCTGGCCTAGAAGTTCTATCTATCATAGCATATCTAACAATTTTTGAAACTTTTCATCCCTCATCAAAGTCATTCCGAAGACAAGAAGCCAAAACTATCGCCACAAATATTACTGAGACACAGGGAGAGTGTCAAGCATGGCCACCCAAATTTTTAAAAAAGATTTAGGTAACTCATTTCCTCTCTTTGCTCCCTGATGTCCAAATCAATGCCAGACTAGAGCCAAGTATTTTGAAGGCTCTTCCAAGTTTCAAAATACTGATTTTTTAAAAAGAAACTTTTTATTTCGCCAGATAAAATAAGTAAATAAAAAAACAGGTTTAAGATTTTTTTGGCACCCTATATATCAAGATAAATGTGTTGATGTTAGGCATATTGTGGATCCAATTAAAGTGTACTGTGAAAATAGTTTATTTTTACCCCAAGAACTAATAGAGAGTGATGCTGAACAATGGATTTAATCTCAAATTTTTGCCAGTTAGAATGAACAGCTGACCAAATAATATCAATTGTTGTCTTATGTTGGCTAGAATTTCCACTAAGAAATTACATCTCTGTACATAAATAAATCTGTTGTTAGTTTCCTGCTAACTACGACATGCTCAATGATGGGTTTGGTGAGGATACACAGATTTATACAATAGGTTGGATGCCTCTAGGAACATTCAACAAAGCTTACCAGTTAAAGATATTATATCTGAATCTAAATGCCATCTCTTACTTGCTCTATGACATATAACTTCTAAAACCTATTTTGCAATTTGAGACAAGGGGATGGATACTAATAGAATTCAATAAATTATTGTACTGAATGTACGTTTAGTAAAATACATGGATTCATGTAAAATGAATCATGATAAATGGTAGTTATCACTATTATTATTGTTATTAATTTTCTGGTTTGAAATACAATATTTTTTAGACTTTGAGATAACCTCACTGGCACATGGTTATTGTTTGATTTACACAGTAATTGTCTGCAGAAGACTTTTTAATCTCGAGGTAAACAGGATGACTACACACACACACACACACACACACACACACACACACACACACACAGCCATGGTCACTTATGTAGAGAGTGGCAAAGCAAGTGTTAGAACCCAGGTATAAGACTCACTTTTCTGTTGCACATTATTTGGTCCATTTGGGCTGCTAAAAATATAGACTAGGCGATTTATAAACAGCAGAAATATATTCCTTAGAGTTCTAGAGACTGGGAAGTCCAAGATCAATGTACCAGCAGATCTGGGGCCTGGTGAGTACTGGTTCCTTAGAGACAACACACCATTGCTATTTCCTCACATGCATGGAAGGAGTCAAGGGACACTCCCTTCAACCTATTTTTTAAGGTCACTAATCCCATTCATGAAATCAGAACCTCCATGATTTAATCTCATCCTAAGGATTCTGCCTCTTATTACTATCACATTAGGTATTAGATTCCAGAGTATGGATCTTGGGAGGGCACTAGCAATTATACTATGGCAAATACCAGGTCATTTCAACCATAATTGAGAGAACATAATTCACCACACCATATGCATTTTTGAGATTGTCAAAAATAGTTATAATGTTGCCTATAGATATCCTGCAAAAGTTTCCTAAATGACTTCCCTCATTACCACCTGCTCTATTTAATCCTTTTTTCCTGAACATTTAGCAAGGAGACATCAGTGCATTTATGAACCATCAAATGAAGGACAGAGCAATGAGGTTTATAAAGATTGCAGAAGTCACTGTGCATTGGGATGCTGCGAAGTAGCTCTGGTAGAGTGGATGGCAGAGCTGTAATTTAAATAATGTCTACAGTGGCTCAAAAATGAAATACCTATGCTAGACTTTAAATTCTTAGGGAGAATAAAATCATGAAAAGGAATTAAAATAGGCCATGCATGTCCTTCAGTGCTATGCTAACAGATTTATAAACTATTGTATTTTCTAGGTCTGTGTTTCTAAAAATTGATTCCCATGATATCGTTTGGTGATGTGTGAATGTGTGTGTGTAAAACATATTGGCAGGAATTCTGATTCCAAATAAATTTGAAAATGTATATGTAAAACAAAGTAACCAGCGTCAAAATTGAAAATTTAATGTATTTCATCTAAATTGTGAATTTTTAAGAAGGAGATATTTTGTTGCAATGTTTTGAAAATATATTTAAATCAGGACAACAATTTTTGGGAGTACTAGTATTTCCTAGAATACAATTTAGAAAATTATACTCTGGTAAGCAGAAAATGATTTTAAGAATTCAAATAAAATCCTTGTGAGCAAGGGTGTATGTTAGTCAAGGACAGAGGTAGTGGGCAGAGGTAGTAGGTAATAGAAAATAATGTAAACTGCCTTTCTAAAGTCACCCTTCACTTGTGCTCTGACGGGAATAGAGATTTCTATTAGTTTTATTATCTCATATTCTTCAGCGTTTTCAAACTAGAAGTAAACAAATGTGAAGGCATCATTGTTAAGATCCTGCGGGGTTTAATCTGCTTTGAGGAACTTGTTCCCTGGCTATTCTAGGACAAGTAGTTCGCATCTTTCATTGAAAAAAAATTATTTACTTCAAAAATTTGAATCCTTGATCAGAAATAAATGTTTGTGTGTGCTACTATGTACTTGTGTGTATATGTATATGTTTATGCCATCCTATATTTTACAGAAAAGTGTGTGTGTGTGTGTGTGTGTGTGTGTGTGTGTGTGTACTAAGAGGGTAGGTTAGAGAGATAGAGTGTGTGTGTGTGTGTGTGTACTAAGAGGGTAGGTTAGAGAGATAGAGAAGGGGAGAGAGAGAGAAAGAGAAGCATCAGTTTCTTTAGCCATCTTCTAATTCCTGAATATATATGTGTGTATATATACACATATATATGTAAATATTCATTATATGTATATGATGCTCAAAATTATGGAATTATTTGAGGACATTTCACACACACAACACATACTGTCTCTGTTCTTGGGAACATATAAAGAATCATACATGCTGAATTTTAAGGGAGACATAACACAGTGCAGTACACAATATATTAATTTCACTGTATCCCTTCGCTTCCTACAATCTTAAGGAGACACCTTCTGTTGTATATCAGAGCAAATGTCACAGTTAAGCCATCTTTGCATGGCATGTTAGTGATCACATCCCCATTTCCTCCTGCAGTAGTGAGATTTTTGATGGGATAAAAAAGGGTATCAACATTTATTTCTTTTTCATAATGCAATCATTGTTCTGTTCTTAAAAAGCCAAGTAAAGTTGTAAAGTTGAGGATAGTAATGGAAAAGATCATGACAGAGGAAAATGTCTCTGTTTTCATGTGACTCCAATCTTTAAACAAAGAGACCAAATATCGGGGATGATAAATATAGATTGAAGAATTCCTGGTCTTATGCTTGATAATAAGAATAAGTGTAGTAAACATGTATTACAAAACTGCAGAATTAGTGTTCAAAATGATAAATTAATTATGCCAAATTCCTCCTGCAGTTCCTCAGGATTAAAATCAAAACTGTTACTCATGGCACATGAAATCATTCCAGAACTTCCTACTATTTGTTTGGCCAGTCTTACTTTACCATTACCAAACAGATCTCATGGGAGGGTTTAAAGCTAATTGTCTTGATACTCCACAGAAGTATCTGTTTTCTATGCAATCTGACCAATCTTATCTTGCAATATTCTTTGGCCAATCTGAATTATTTATAATATTTATAATATTCTGGTAAAAAAATGTATAATACCCTATTGCTGTTCCTGCTTGACAAACTCCAATTCATATGTCAAGAGTCAACATTACTAGATGAAAATAATTTATGTAACTATGTGAGGTTTCTTTCCATGTGTTTCTGTGCTCTAGTCTACTTTGATACAATTGACACCATTGCAACTAGGAGTATTCTCTGAACCCATTTAGAAAGTAGTTGCACTGGAAACTCTTGTCTCTTGCATATATCCACAAATAATAGGGGCTTAGGAAATATTTACAGAACTGATGAATCATTATCTGTTTGTAAGACAAATAGACTTTGCAAATAGTATATCCTTTTAATGTATTGCTATTATTTTATATTTGCACAGTAAGTATAAATGTCATTTTTCTGAAAAAAATAATATCTGATTTTTTAAATGAGAAATATTCATGTTATAAATATAAGTTACAAGAAACAATTTTGGAGACTTTAACTTAGTCTAGTCATATTAAAATTGCCCACCTGGGAAATATTTCTGAAGTCTACAAAATACATACATTTTTTGATGATAAAATAGTTCATTTCTTATTTTCTGATTTTAACTCAAACCAAGTAGATATTGGTAACATGTCTGTTAAGTTAATTATAAACTAAAATATAAACAAAATAAATAAACACAAATTTAAAAAAAATGCTTAAAGTTTGGGATGTGAAACAAATTACAGGAGAATACACAGAAATTTCATATAAATTGCATTCTCTCACACAATATTCAACAAGTATATGATCCTCTCTGAGTACTGTCAATAATGCTGTTTCTGGAGAATGGAAATGGTAGTTGTTAAGTAATTTTGTCATTCAGAAATGTGTCTTAACATGTAATTTTATTATAATTATGAATAGATTCCAAACCAACAAATCAAGCAATCATTAAATCCCCAAGAATACTAGATGGAAAGTTAAATTTACTATTATGGCCTTAACAACAAAGTTTTTCAAAGTTAAATAAAAACTGTTTGAGGTTTAAAAAAATGCTTTCTCAGCATGTGTGTGTCTGTGTATGTGTGTGTGTGTGTGTGTGTGTGTGTGTGTGTGTGTGTGTGTGTGTGTATGATCGGTTTCATCTTCAGGGTAGATGTAAAAGCAGTACGTCTTAAACTATTCATGGTAAAGGGCAAGTTATATTCTGTTTTGATTTGTAACTTTCAATTTAATGTTAGTCTGATAATCTTGTAAAATCCAATAAAATTAGAATAAGATTAGGGTACTAATGAAAGATTATTACCAAATTCACTCAGTACTCTATATTTATCTGGGTACTAGTAATAAGATGTTCACAGACCATGGCTGGGCATGGTGATTCATGTCTGTAATCCCAGCACTTTGGGAGGTCTACGCGAGAGGATTGCTTGAGCCCAGGAGTTCCAGACCAGACAAGGAAACATAATGAGACCTCATCTCTACAAAAAAAAAAAATTAAAAATTAGCCAGATCTGGTGACACACATTTGTAGTTTCAGCAACAGAAAGGAGGCTGAGGCAGGGGGATCACCTGAGTCTAAGAGGTCAAGGTTGCAGTGAGCCAGAAATGTGCCACAGTATACCAGCCTGGGTGATAGAGTGAGACCCAACTCAGAAAATAAAAATATGTTCACAGACCACAGCTGGTTTCCCCATAATACAAATATGTATGCAAATGTATGTGTGTCTTTGTAAAATCACTACTAGACATTCCAGGCTAAAGTGATGAGAAATTGCATTCCTTCCATTAGTTCATGGGTAGGTTTCATCACTTTCTCACTTTCTTCCCTAGGGATCTCAGAAGAAAATGGTTCACATTAAAGTTTGTCTGAAAAAAAAGTTTGTCTGAGCTTTGTATTTGAATAATATTTTTTTTAATTATAAAACTTATGTCAAATAAAATAATGCCCTGACACACTTCAGATCTAAATGTTCATATTAAAAACAGGATCTAAACACAAATACCTATTTGTAAATCAATTTGTTTAAAATCTGTCCACAATAATAATAATATTTAGGTTAAAAGCCTTTTCCATTTGGGACCTTCAAATTGTAAAGGAGATTCATAGTAAAACAAACAAGCAACAACAAAACACTTGTGGTAGCTGATTCCGGATCACATGAATTTGTTTTGCTGGTTACAGCTAAACCATAACCACAGCAGTCATGTTAAGTAAGTTAATATTATTTTTATTGCATTTTATAAAGAAGGAATCTAAAAATCAGAAAGGTTCAGCAGCATGTCCAGCAAGTTACATAATAATACAGAGCTAAGATTTGGGAAGTTAAAGATCAAAATATGCACATCATAATTCCCCTATAAAACAATACATTCCCTGAAAATGAGAATGTATCTGACAATGTATTCAGTGAATTAGTACAAATTAAACACAGATAACATTCTTTGGTCCAAAAATTTCAAAGAGTGCTTCTCAAATCATTCATGATGAAGGGCAAGTTGGATTCTGTTTTGATCTGTAATTTCTAATTTAATGTTAGTCTGATAAAAAATTGACAAAGAACTTTTTCACATTAACATTTCTATATAAGCTTAAGTATTATTCTATTGCACTGGACCAAATGATTCCTACATTTATCACACTTAAAAGCTACCACACCACACACATATAATAGTCTGGTGGTACAAAGAATAGAGCCTACTGTTAATTTAAATTTAGTTGTAATGGTCTCTTTTTTCTTTTACTCAGTTTTGCAAAGAAATGGATTTTAAAAATTGCATTGAAAGTAATTTTACTTATTTTTATGAAAATTTTCCACACTGAAGTATGAAGCACATTTCTTTTTATCACCCTTCCCCCACCCACCCCAACTTGTACTACTTGTGTTACAGAGGCCATGGAGAAAATAAATGAGAGGTTTAAATTCAAGCCCAATTGCCATATGTTCTTTATAACTTTATATTTTATAAAGCAGTATAATTTTTTGTGGTGTTAGTTTAGGGAAAAGAAAATAAATAAAAAATAAAAAGACATAAGATAAACAATTCAGATTTGGAAGAATGAGACTATAACACACTCGTTGTATGTAACATAAAAAATTAAATGATCAACTATGGTTCAGCTAGAAGTATCTTAAAAATCATCACAATACATTTGTATTTTACTCTAATGGTATGCTTAGTTTTATCTAAAAATCTGTTGGCTTTCATTTCTTTGCTCAAAAAAATACAATTAAGAATTCTGTTCACTGAGAGAGAAACTTGCATAGAATTTGCTAACATAAAATTATGAGTGGTTCTTTATCTATATATTTTGTGTTTCTTATTTTGTTTTTTCATGGTGTATAAAAGGGGAAATGAAAAACATTTTGTAATATTAGATACCATAAATTTCTTTTTCACATAATTTTAATGTCTACATAAACTTAAGACATAAGCATAATTACTTCTACTCAGTTGAGCACATTTCTTTTCTTCCTGTTTTTAACACTTTCAGACATAATTATTTATTTGGACTACCTAGATACTAATTCATCGTGATTGCCACAACATCCTAATGATTATCATCTTTGTTATGTTTATAAGAGGTTCATACCAATTAATAATTTTAAAAGTCTAAAAATGTGCACTTTTAAAATAAAATATTACAATATTATAATTAAAATATAAAATAATGTGCACATAAAATATTCTTTTTTGTATTTTTAAAAAATCACTGAAGCCCTAAGAGATTAAGTACATTTGATTTCTTCTACCTAGAGAGAAGCTAAATTGAAAATAAAGAGATTTTTCTTTGACTTTGTTTTTGTTTTTTGTGGGAGTGGGTCTTGCTAGGTAGCTATTTCTAACCAAATTTCTCATGGTAGTCACTTGATATTTGATTATAAGATAAAGTTAACTTATCCCTTTTTATATTTTACCCCCTATTGCCAAAAACACATGATTTTTAACACTGTTAACATGTTGTAAGTAATATACCAATTACATTTAACTCAGATTTCTCAAAGAATAAAGGATTTTTCTAAGTGACATTAAAAACTACTTAGTTTTAGTAATTAATCTGGAAAAAAACACTTAAAATTAAAGATTACATTTGAGATGCTTAGATCTCACAGATGTCATTTTGCTTTTTACATCAAATGCTGGAACTATTGACATCTTAATAAAAGCTGATTTTATAATTGAAAAGCTTTCAAGGCATCGAGAAAAAGTATTGATTTAAAAATGTGTACCATGTTTTACTTGCACTGCCCCCCCCTGGAAAAATATCGTAAATTACATGGTAATAAAAACAAATGATGAGAACACTCTTGATGTGACTAATAGAATCATTAAAATGAGTAGCAAAGAAAGCAAATGGCATACACGTGCTCTACATCAAAGACTTAATCAATCAAAATTTCCTCTTGTTAGATAATCCTAAATCATATTTCATGACAAAACTAGAAATACCAGCACATTTTTAAAACTATAAAATTATAACTTAGTTGCTGTTATCAAATGTGGTTTGTGTATCCTTCTTTAAACTTTTATTTTGTATTAGATACACCAGCCTTTCTCCCAAATGTGTTTCATACTTAGCCAAAGTGTACAACTTGCCTTTTAAACCTTTTCTCCTCATGAATCTCCAATGTTGATCAATGACTTCTGTATTCTGCTTCAGAATAAGACTTGTTTCTAATGTATTTTGTAGCCTTCATTGTTGTTCTTTTGTTTGCTTGTTCATTCTTTTTTATTATACTTGTGGAATATACTAAGTACTTCCTTTTATTTTGTATTTTGGACATTTTTATACACTGGAAATAGGATTTCTATGCTTACAAAAATCCTAGTTCCGGGTCTTACAATCAGATTTCTTAAATATATACAACACTAAACATTATATATTATAAATGTAAACTTATTTGAAAGTAAAATATTTATGATAAAATAAAAGCAGGTACTGGAAATCCCATAATGGTTGTACCAGTGTGGTTAAGATGGAAAGCTTAACTTAATTCAAATGCAGCCACTTAATAGCATTAAGTAAGACTATAATATTAAAAAGTGATATAGGTGATTTGTGCAAGATGGTGATGGAACATGTCTGATTGTGAGAGTTTCTGCAAAACTGAATGCCCATAAAGACCCACTGGGTGAGTGGGTGTGTGCTGGTGGGTGAGTGAAAGTCCATCTGAGGGGAGACTTAGGTTCATGGACCTGGGGCTCTCCTATGGAGGTGACTGCAACCCACCACCTCCCTGAGATTGGAACAACGAGTGCACAGGATCATCTGCTATTCTCAGGGTTGTCTTAAGAAAAGGTTAAAGAATACAACTGATCTTCATTACCACATGGTGATGAGCCCACACCCTCATCTGTGACAGCAGAGTGGTAGGAGTCCTGGATCCTTAGAGAGAGAGAGAGAGAGAGCAAGTCAAGGAGAGCAGGAGAGGAGTTCCACTGCAGGTGAGGAAACACCAACCAGAGCCATTTTCTCTTTCTCAGACCAGGCAGAGACCTACATTGCCCCATTCAGCCCCACCCATCCTCAACCTGGGACCTAGAGGTATCTCATCACACTTGGAAAGACAGATGCCCCTTCCCCATGCTGGAAAAGACATAAGCATTTCAGATCTGAGAGGGAGACTTGAAAACAGCAGCAGCAAGCCAGGTGATTTCAGATTTGATCTACCCTCCTCCCACAATAATCTGTGGGGCTTCTAACCCAAACTAAGAGCAACCCTATCTGCCTGTACTGAGAGCAGAGGGTAGGGGCTGGAGACCAGAGCTGAAAGGAAATTTAAGTAACAGGAACAGCCTCAAAGTGAATTTTTTTTTGACATTTTGTTTGTTTTTCTTTGTTTTTTGTTTTAGTTTTTTTTTTCCTCTTCCCTCTTTCCTTCAGTTTTTGATTATGTTTTCTTTTCTTTTTTTTCTTTTTTTATCAATATTTTTTATTTTGATATTGTGGGGTACAGTTAAGGGTTAGGTGTACAAATATGCTTCATTCAGGCCCCCTTGTTTATAACTGGTGTCTCCCCGTCTCTAGACAGATGCTTACTACCATTAGTCCCATCCCCCGCCCCATAGTTTCCCAACACTGTCAGTCATTTTCTTATAGTAGTACATTGGATGATCAAGGTCCACTATATGAATGAGAATATGTGGTACTCAGATCTTTGTTTCTGTGAGAGGTCACTTAGTATTATAGACTCTAGCTCCATCCAGGTTGCTACAAAATTCATGATTTTGTTCTTTTTTATGGCTGCATAGTATTCTATCATGTATATGTACCACATTTTTTTATCCAATCCTCTTTGGATTGACAACGTGGTTGGTTTCAGGTTCTAGCTATTGTGAACAATGCTGCAATGAGCATTCGTGTGCAGGTATCTTTTTTACAGAGTGATTTGAGTTCTTCAGGGTATATTCCCAGTAGGGTGATTGCAGGGTCATATGGGAGGTTGATGTTTAGAGCTTTTAGGAATCGCCACACTGCTTTCCACAGAGGTTGCACTAGTTTACACTCCCACCAACAGTGTAGAAGTGTTCCCTTTTTACCACACCCTCTCCAGCAACTGTTATTTTTGTAGTTGTTGATAATTGCCATTCTGACTGGAGTTAGGTGGTATCTCAGTGTGATTTTGATTTGCATCTCCATGATGATTAATGAGGTTGAGCATTTCTTCATGTGTCTGTTGGTTGCATGGATGTCTTCCTTTGTGAAGTGTCTGTTCATATCTTTTGCCCACTTTATAATGCAGTTGTTTGTTTTTTTTCTTTTAAGCACGTTTGAGTTCCTTGTAGATCCAGGATGTTAAGCCTTTGTCAGACCTGGAGTTGGCAAA
>NW_007247421.1:457631-458409 GCF_000164805.1 Carlito syrichta
CTATCAAGAAGGAGTGCTGGATTTTATCAAAAGCTTTTTCTGCATCTAATGATATAATCATATGGCTTTTGTTTTGACATCTGTTGATGTATTTAATTACATTTATTGTTTTGCGAATGTAGAACCAGTCTTGCGTCCCAGGGAAGAAACCTACTTGGTCATAATGGATTATTTTTGAGATGTGTTGCTGAATCTGGTTTGCTAAAATCTTGTTGAGAATTTTAGTGTCTATGTTCATCAAAGATATTGGCCTGTAGTTATCTTTTTTTGTTGGATCTTTACCTGGTTTGGGTATCAATGTGATATTAGCTTCATAAAATGATTTGGGGAGGGTTCCATCTTTCTCAATTGCCTGAAATAGCTTCAGTAGGATTGGAATCACTTCCTCCTTAAATGTCTTGCATAATTCTGCTGGAAAGCCATCTGGTCCGGGGCTTGTTTTTGTAGGTAGTTTTCTTATTACATAGTCAATTTCCTTGATTGTTATTGGTCTATTTAGGGTCTCAATTTCTTCTTGCTTCAACCTAGGCAAGTTGTGTGATGACGGAAAGTCCTGCATTTCCTTGAGGTTTTCAAGTTTGTTTCCATACAAGTGTACATAGTAGTCTCTGATGATCTTTTGTATTTCTTCAGGGTCAGATGTAACTTCATCTTTTGTGTTTCTGATTGTGCTTATTTGGGTTTTTTCTTTCTTTTTCTTGGTTAGTCTAGCTAGGGGACCATCGATCTTGTTTATCCTTTCGAAGAGCAGCTTTTTGTTTCATTGATTTTTTGTATA
>NW_007247421.1:458813-539030 GCF_000164805.1 Carlito syrichta
TGGTCGATCTTGGAATACGTCCCATGTGGTGATGAATAGAATGTGTATTCTCTGGTCTTTGGATGGAGTGTTCTGTAGGTATCAATTAAGTCCATTTGATCGAGAGTCACATTGAGGTTCCGAATCTCACTGTTGATTTTTTGTCCCGATGATCTGTCGAGGGTTGTGAGTGGGGTATTAAAGTCCCCAGTTATGATTATGTTAGAGTCAGTATCATTCTTTAGTTTTCCTAAGAGTTGCTTTGTAAAAGTTGGTGCATCTATGTTAGGTGCATATATGTTTAGGATAGATATTTCTTGTTGATGGAGTGAGCCTTTTATCATTATGTAGTGGCCCTCTGTATCTTTTTTAATTTTTGATAGCTTAAATGGTATTTTGTCTGAAATCAGGATCGCAACTCTTCCTTTCTTTTGTGTTCCATTCACCTGATAATTGTTTCCCATCCTCTTACTTTGAGTCTGTGCATGTCCTTTCTAGTGAGATGGGTCTCTTGAAGGCAGTATATTGTTGCCTGGTGATATTTTATCCATTTTGCCATTCTATGTCTTTTCAGTGGTGCATTTAGTCCATTCACATTCAGGCTAATTATTGAAATGTGAGAGTTCATTCCTAACATACAGTTCTTTTAGAGTTGTTCTTCCACTTGGTTTATTGTCTTTCTTTTGTTTTGGGGGTTGGTTCATATGTATTTTATTCTTTTTCCTGTACTCTTATGAAAAATTTTGCTCTTTTTTTCCCCCTTTTCTTCTGTGTTTAGTACTTTCTTAAATGTTCATGTAGAGGTGGTTTGGTGGCAGCGTAAGTTCTTAGGGATTGGATATCTGGGAAAGATTTTAATTCTCCCTCGCTGATGAAGCTTAATCTGGCAGGGTAGGTTGTTCTTGGTTGAAATTGTTTATCTTTTAGGACTTTGAAGATAGGACTCCAAGCTCTCCTAGCCTGTATGGTTTCTGTAGATAAATCTGCTGCTATTCTAATTTGTTTTCCATGGTAGGTAATCTGACCTTTTTCTCTTGCTGCCTTTAGGATTTTTTCTTTTATGCCTACTTTGTTTAGATGAATTATTATGTGTCTAGGAGTTGGTTTTCTCATTTGTTGTCTTGCAGGGGTTCTCTGGATCTCTTGTGTTTGAGTTTTTTCATCATTGATTAGATAAGGGAAGTTTTCTTGAATGATCTCATGGAAGGTTTGTTCCCATGTGGTCTCTGTCTCTTTTTCTGCCTCAAGTAGACCAATTACTCTTAGGTTAGGCCTCTTGAGGTAATCGCTCATCACTTAAAGGTTTTTTTCTGTCTTTTTGAGCTTGTTTTCTGTGTTCTTGAGATTTTGGGTTATTTCTATATTTTGGTCCTCAAGCTCTGAGATTCTTTCTTCTCCTTGGGTAATTCTGCTTTCCATATTTATCAGTTTATTGTTTATTTCATTCACAGTATTCTTTATTACTGTTATCTAAGATATCAGCTCCTTTCTAGTTTCTTCTTGAGTCTCCTCAATTCTTTTTAATTTCTCCATTAATGTCTTGATGTCTAGGGTTGTATTTTGAGATCATTCAGTTGTTTGCATTCCAAAGTCAGTTTTCTCAGTGTCTGGCCTCACAGGAGTCTGGGAAGGACCCATATTCTTCTTTTGGTTTTTCTTCATTTGTGTAGATTTTTCTCTCTGGTCCCTTAGTGGATCAAGCTCCTGCGATCTAATTTTCAGCCTCTCTCCTCTGTTTCTGTTGCAGGTAGTTAGCTTGTTGCTTGGAAGTTCTGTGACACTAGTCTCTATTCAGCATAGGGGAGGGGCTTTGTCTCCTGTTAATGACATCACCGTGAGAACTGAGGTGGAGGCTCTGCTAGGTGGACGGGGCGATGTGATGTAAATATGCCTTGAAAATGGCAGAGGTGGTGGTTTTACTTTCACTTTTAGGGGCCTCCTGTGGGTCTCTAGGCAGGACCAGCTGCATAGCTGGGTGATGGATCTGGGGTGCCTCCAGCCGGCTGGGGTGGAGAACAGGATCCAGTGTTTCCTTCTCTGGAGCTGGAAGCCTGCGATTGGCACCTTATGCCAGCTTGGGGTTCTGCCCCCTTGCACAGGCTTGTGGTTACGCACGCTGAGTGCCTCAGCCAGCGTGGGCCTGGGGCTTCTGATCTCCAGAGCTCCAGAGGGCAGGTGGTGGCTCTGGGTCTCTCCCAGGGCACTTTAACCAGAAATGGCTATCTCTAAGGGGCGAGAGCTCAGAGCCTCCCTGTGTGACCGGCAGCTTCACTCTGGGTGCTGGTCACAATGGGGGATGGAGGTGGGGTCCGGGATTTGGAATTCCCCAGCTGGCTGGAATCACATATAGTAGAGCAGCCACCATCCGGCAGCAATGTCTAGCCCTGCGTGGGACCAAAAGTCCCCAAGTCTCGTACCAGTGCAGCTGGAGGTGGGCATGGAGGGGTGCAGGAAGAAAAGTAATAGTCTTTTTGGGAAACTCACGTTCAGAGAATCTCAGGGATCCATCTATGCAGTGGCCATATTGCTTCTCCATCTCCGATTATGTTTTCATACTTGCTTTGTTTCTGGTATTTTATTGCTTTTTTTTTTTTTTTAGATATCCTCTTTGTGTATGGGTATTTTTGAGGGAAAGCATATCAGTAGGGGGGCTAATTAGATCTTGTGTTTGCATGATTGTCTACATTTTTAAAAAAATATTTTCAAACAAACAACTCCATTAAAAAGTGAGCAAAAGACAAGAATAGACAGTTCTCAAAAGAAGAAATATGGGCAGCCAACAGTTACATGAAAAAGTGCTCAGCCTCACTAATCATCAGAGAAATGCAAATCAAAACCACATTGAGATACCACCTAACCCAAGTAAGAATGGCCATCATTAATAAAACAAACAACAGGTGCTGGCCAGGATGTAAAGAGAAAAGAATGCTTCTACTAGTGCAACCTCTTTGGAAGACAGTGTGGCGATTTCTGAAAGAACTAGGAATTGACCTTCCATGTGACCCAGCAACTCCCCTATTGGGAATATACCCAAAGGAACTCAAGTCATTGTCCAAAAAAGATACCAGCACATGTATGTTTGTTGCAGTTCTATTCATAATCACAAAAACACGGAAACAGCCATATTGCCCATCAAAACCGGACTGGATAAAAAAAATGTGGTACATATGTACAATGTAATATTATGCAGTAATAATAGACAAACATATGGACTCACAACAACTTGGTTGGATTAATAGTCTATCATACTCAGTGATCTATCACAGAAACCAAGAACAGAATACCATATGTTTTCACTCACAAGCAGATCTTAAACAATTATTATAATACTATAAGAAAGGGATTGACTAACTGGGAATCCCTCGTGTCAGGGGAGGGGAGGGGGTGGGATTTAAGGAAACTGCTAGGGAATGGAGGGGCATAGCTCATCAACAAGGGTACCTGCATAATCAAACATTTGTATACCTAACCCTGAATTATACCCCACATCTTTATAATAAAAAATAAATATTTTCTGCCCTTGCTTGTGTCTCTTTTCATTTGTTAGTTGGTATGCCTGTCCATTTTTCCTCTTCTTCTCCTCTCTCTCCACCTTTCTCTCATACCCCTCCTTTCTTTTTCCATTCTTTTCTTTCTTCTTACCTCATTTTGCTTTCAGGGGGGTAAATCTATACACCCACTGCATGGTCATATTGTAAGGCAGTGGGATGTGGGATCCAGGGTCCCCACATAACTGGATCTACCTATAGTTTCTGAATCACAACTTCCTTCTCAATTAAATGTCAAAACTGCAAAAAGTGGAGCCCCCCACCCACAGTCCAGCTTCAGAATTGAACAAAGCCAGAGGATCCTCTAAAGAAATAATATGAGATTGAGCAAACAGAAGTAAAAGGTAACCCCACATCCTTCAACCACAGAATAAAAGAAGAGTTTAAAAAGGGGTGAGGAAAATCTATACAAATGAGCAAAAACCAAGGAAGAATATGGGTCTCATACAGAACCCAAGGAGCTCAGCCACTGAAAATACAGACTTCGGAATTCAAACAATGAAGATCCCCCAGAATGACTGGTCTCAAACCACAAGGCCAGGACATTATTATAGAGAGTAAATGTAATTGAACAAAGGCAAGAGGAATAAATGAAGGAGTTGATAACTGAGAAAACAGCAATAAAGAATCTAATGAGTGAAATAAATAACAAACTGATATGCATGGAAAGCAGGATTAACCAAGCAGAAGAAAGCATATCAGAGCTTCAGGACCAAATTATGGAACTAACTCAAACTGTTAAAAACATAGAAAAGAAACCTAAAAAGACAAAGCAAAACCTCCAAGAGATGAGCGATTATTTCAAGAGACTATACCTAAGATTAATTGGAATTCTTGAAGTAGATAGACAGAGACCACCCTTGAACAAACATTCCATGAAATTATCCCAGAAAACTTCTCTCATCTCATCAGTGACATGACCATTCAAACATAAGAGATTCAGAGAACCCCTGAAAGACAATAAATGAGAAGACCAACTCCCAGACACATAGTAATTCACCTACTTAAAATAGGCATAAAAGAAAAAAAAATCCTAAAGGCAGCAAGAGAAAAAGGTCAGACTATCTACCAAGGAACACCAAGTAGAATAGCAGCAGATTAATCTATAGAAACACTTCACACTAGGAGATCCTAGAGTCCAATCTTCAAAGTTCTCAAAGATAAACAATTTCATCCAAGAATTACTTACCCAGCTAAGCTATGCTTCATCAATGATGGAGAATTAAAATCCTTCCCAGACATTCAATCCCTAAGAACTTACATTGCCTTCAAAGCAGCTCTACACGAAACACTTAAGAAAGTATTAAACACAGAAGAAAGGAGATGAAGAATGACAACACCTTTCCCAAGAATGCAGGGAAAAGACAGAAAACACACATGAATCAACCCAAAAAATCAAAAGAAAGACAATAGACAAACAAACAGCAGTAATAACAGCAAACTCTATAAGAAGTTCTTGATAGGGATAAAATCCCACATCTCAATCATTAGCCTGAATGTGAATGCATAAATGCACTGTTGAAAAGACGTAGAATGGCAAAATGGACAAAATATCATGAGGCAACAATATATCATCTCCAAGAGACTCATCTCACCAGAAAGGACACTCATCGACTCAAAGTAAGAGGATGGGCAATAAAATTTCAGGTGAATGGAATACAAAAGAAAACAGGGGTCATGATTTTAATATCAGACAAAATGTCCTTTCAGCTGTCAAAAAATTTAAAAAGATACGGAAGGTCACTAAATAATTATAAAATGTTGAATCTATCAACAAGAAATATTCATCCTAAACAAATTTGCATACAACATAGGAAAAACAACTTTCATAAAGCAGCTTCTAGATATAATTCAAAACAATATTGACACTAGCACTATTATAATTGGGTACATAAATACCCCACTGACAACTCTAGAAAGATCATCAAGACAAAACATCAACAAGGAGATTTGGAACCTCAACATGACACTTGAGCAAATGGTCTTAATTTATACCTATAGAACACTCCATCCACAGAATATACATTCTACGCATCACAACAAGGAACATACTCTAAGTCAACCATGTCCTCAGTCATAAATCAAGCATAAACAAATTCAATAAGGTTGAAATCCTGCCATGCACTTTCTCAGACCACAGTGGAATAAAAATAAATATCAACACCAATAAAATTCTCCCAACACCCACATGGACACTAAATAGCATGATGCTGTACAACTCTTGGGTAAACAGGGAAATCAAAATAAAGATTAAAAGATACCTAGAAACCAATGAAAATGAAGAAGCATCTTACCAATTCCCCTGGAATGCCATGAAAACAACACCAAGGAGGCAATTCATATCTCTCCAAACACACATGAAGAAAATGGAAAGATCACAAGTTAACAGCCTAACAAATCACCTAAGGAAGCTGGAATACCAAGACTACCAAAACCCTAACATCATCAGAATAATCTAGATCAGCAAATAAAAGCCCAAATTTGTGTCATAGAAGACAAAATATAATACAAAAAGTAAACAAAATAAAAAGCCGGTTCTTTGAAAGGATAATTCAGATTGATAGACACCTAGTTACACTTACCAAGAAAAGAGAGAAAAAGGTTAAATAGAAACAATCAGAAATGCAAAGGATCAAATTACAACGGACCCTGAAGAAATACAAAAGATTATTAGAGACTACTATGTACACTTGTAAGGAAATAAACTTGAAAACCTAAAGGAAATGGAGAACTTTTGACATCACACAACCTCCCCAGGTTGAAATAAGAAGAAATTGAGACCCTAAATAGACCAATAGTGATAAATGAAATTGACTATGTCATTAGAAAACTACCTACAAAAAAAAGCCCTGGACCAGATGACTTTCCAGGAGAATTCTATACAACATGCAAGGAGGAAATGATACCAATCTTATTGAAAGTATTCCAGGCAAATGAGATTCAATAACTCTCCCCAAATAATTTTATGAAACTAACATCACATTGATATTCAAACTGGGTAAAGATCCAACAAAGAAAGAGAACTGCAGGCCGATTTCCTTGATAAACATAGATGCTAAAATTCTCAACAAGATCCTAGCAAACTGGATTCAACACAACAACTCAAAAATCATTCACCACAATGAAATAGGCTTCATCCCTGGGATGGGGAGCTGGTTCAACATTCGCAAGACCATAAACACCTACAGACGTAAAAACAAAAACCACATGATTATATCATTAGATATGGAAAAGTTTTGATAATATTCAGCACTCCTTCTTGATAAAACTCTCAATCATCTAGACCATCTAGGTATAGATGGAGCATACCTAAAAATAGTAAGAGCCATCTACAAGAAACCCACAGCCAGCATACTGCTAATATACAGAAATTGGAAACGTTTCCCTGAAAACTGGAAAAGACAAGAATGCCCACTTTCACTGCTCCTTTTCAACATAGATTTGGAAGTCCTAGCTAGAACAATCAGACAAGAGAAGGAGACCAGGGATATCCATATACAAAAAGAGAAAGTCAAGCTATCCCTCTTTGCAGATGACATGAATCTATACCTTGAAAACCCAAGAGAATCTGTCAAAAACTTCCTTGCACTGATAAAGGACTTTGGCAAAGTCTCAGGGTATAAAATAAATGTGCAAAAGGCAGTAGCATTTTTATACATCAAGAATAAGCAAACAGAAACTCAAATAAAAAGCACAATCCCCTTCATGATAGCCACCAAAAAAGGAAATACCTTGGCGTCTTCCTAACCAGAGATGTGAAAGACCTTTACAACGAAAACTACAAAACACTGCTCTAAAAAATGAAAGATGACACAAACAAATGCAAAATATTCCAAGTTCATGGATTGGAGGAATCAACATTTTTAAAATGTCCATCCTTCCCAAGGCAATCTACAAATTCAATGCAATACCCAATAAATTACCAGCAGCATTCTTCTCAGACCTAGAAAAGACAATGCAGGGATTTATATGGAAACATAAATGACCTTGAATAGCCAAAACAACCTTCAGCAAAAAAAAAAAAAAAATAAGAAAAAGAAAAACAAAGTGGCTGTATCACACTCTCAGACTCTAAACTTTATTATAAAGCTACACCAATCAAAACAGCCTGGTATTGGTACAAAAACCAGCATATAGACCAATGGAACAGGATAGCAATTCCAGAAATAAACCTAAATCTCTCAACCAACTCATATTCAACAAAGTCTCCACCACCAACCACTGAGGAGAAGAGAACCTATTCAGTAAATGGTGCTGGGAAAACTGACTGACCACATGCAGACAATTAAAACAAGACCCCTACCTATCACCATACACCGGAATCAACTGTAAATGGATCATAGACCTAAATGTACAACTTCAAACTATAAGCATCTTAGAATATGCAGGAGACACCCTTATGGAAATTGGAACTGGCAGCCAATTCCTGATCAAAATTCCAAATGTCATGCCATAAGAGATAAGACAGACAAGTGGGACTTCATCAAACTGACAAGCTTCTGCAAAGTCAAAGAAACAATCATGAGAGTGGGGAGACAGCCCAAAGACTGGTAAGAAAAAAAATTTGCCAACTGTACGTCTGACAAAGGATCTATAAGGAACACCAACATGCCCAAAAGATAAAAACAAACAGCCCTATTACAAAATGGACAAAATATATGAATAGACACTTCTCAAAATAAGACATACGAGCAGCCAATAGATACATGAAAAAATGCTCAGTCTCATCAAAGAAATGTAAATTAAAAGTACGCTGAGATACCACCTAACTCCAGTCAGGGTGGCCATTATCAATAACAAAAAAACAACAGATGCAGGAGAGAACGCGGGGAAAAGGGAACACTTCTACACTGTTGGTGGGAGTTTAAACTGATAAAACCTCTGTGGAAAACAGTTTGGTGATTCCTAAAGGATCTACAAATTGACCTTCCATACGACCCTGTAATCCCTCTACTGTGAATATACCTGGAGGAACTCAAATCACTCTTTGAAAAAAGATACCTTCACACATATGTTTATTTCAGTATTGTTCACAGCAGCAAAAACATGGAACAAACTGGGCTGCCTATTGAAAGAGGACTGGATATAAAAAATTGTTGATAAATATAAATGATGGAATATTATGCTGTCCTATAGAAGGACAAAATTATGAACTTCACAGCAACATGGATGGACTTAGAGTCCATAGTATAGAGTGATCTATCAAAGAAACAAAGAACTGAGTATCACATGTTTTCACTCATAAGCGGACCTTGATCACCTATCGTAATACTATAAGAAACAGATTGTCAGTAGTGGGAAACTACCAGCAGAGGGCAGGAGCCTGATTGACTGTAGTGGGAAACTGCCAGGGGAGGGGGAGATACATCTTATCAACAAGGATACCTGCATAATGAATGTTTGCATACCTAACCCTGAATTGTACTTCACATCTTTAAAATAAACAAATTTCTTAAAAATATATAAAAGGATATGAAATTCTATTTTATAATTTCCAAATTGAAAATGATAATAGCAGAGATGAGTTTTTTAATTTGTTAGGCAAATTAAAAAACTCACTCTCACTGAAATGGAAGTACAGGATGTTGATAGAGATATGTTGTTCCTGCTAAACATGCCAATACATAGAAATTATTTTAATTCTGTGTTTAATATATATCACTGCTTGGTAATTGTTGATCATTATTAGTGATGAAAATAGGAATAGTAACAGAAGTAGTAGTACTGCTCCCAGGAGTAGTAGTATGTTGTTACTACTATAGCTCTATGTGAATGTTAAGTGAATGAATAAGTGAATCAACACATAAATAGATCAGGAGATGAATCTCTTTCAGAAAGAAATAATGTATATTATAATAGAGAAACACAATTTTTACATAAATTCTTATTTCAAATGATTTGGATGGCACAACCTGAAGTAAATTAGCAGATCACCTGATTCAATTTCTTCACCTGTGAACTAAACCACTGGGTATAAAAGAACTTTCTTCACCTGTGAACTAAACCACTGGGTATAAAAGAACTAATAGTCTGTGAAAAGCTACATAGCTCGTGACAGAATAAAGCTCTTTGGACTCAATTATGTGACAGTTAAGCAACCACATTCAATCCGGGATGTATGATGCATTTTGGTTATAATGGTGAAAGTATTTTGTAATATAAATGTAGATACATTATATATAGCATATGTATATACAGACATACATATATGGTATTTGTCTATCTATCATCTATCTAATTAGACATAGGATTCTGCTTAAACTCCTGGAATGTGATATTCATAAAACTTTATGTAAGTTTAGAAAATGAATAAAATATTTTAAAAAATAGCTTCATCTTCATGCATACCAAGGTCCCTTTTCCAATCTACATGCCTATTTCCTTTTAGCAAACTCATTAACATCTTGAAGGACAATTGTCCAGAACATTTTTGCAATCTCTCTCTCTATTTTTTTTTTTTTTAGTCAGGTTCTCACTCTGTTGTCCAAGCTGGATTGCCATGGCATGACCTCAGCTTACTGCAGCCTTCAATTCTTAGCTTGAGTTATCCTTCCACCACAGCTTCTGAGTACTTGGATTTACAGGCTCATGCTACCACACCTAGCTATTTCTATTTATTTTTTTATTTTTTGTAGAGATAAGTTCTCGCTATATTGCCCAATCTGGTCTTGAACTCCTAGACTCCAGCAATCCTCCAGCCTCAGCCTCCCAAAATGTTACGTTTATAGCCATGAGCCACTACACTCAAGAATATCTTGTTTTTTGATGGTTATCAATAGCTCCCTGAATGTTGGAAGAATCATACTTTCTCTTGGAACAAAGATAGACATTGGATTTGCCTTAATAGTTAAGTTTATATTTCTAGTTAAGGTTATAGTCATAAAAACAGAAATTTTGTTAAAATAATTAGAAAAGTATTTTTTGACAATATTAGCAGAGAAATAATTCTGTCCTTTTTCCTCTTCTTATTTCCAACTATTGTTAAGAAGACTGCATTAGGATATCCAAATTCCTTGATTCATTAACTATTTCATTTTATTTACTCATTTCATAAATTCTCATAAATGCTTTCTCTGTGCTTAAAGCATTAGGGTTACAACTGCTAAAAAGGAAACACCCATGTCACTTTTCATAGAGCTTATGATTTAATGGGTTAAATCGACAACTATCCTGTCATCAGTTAGGACCAATGAATGCCATCAAAGTAGTAAGTGTACTTTGATAGCTGACAGAAAAGACTTCTAACCCAGATTCAGAGCTGTCTCAAGGAAATTCTTTTGAAGTAAGAATTAATAAGTTCAAGGGCATCTTTGGCAGGAATAAACATGGAATAAAATCTAGGAGTGTAAAGGAACTAGAGAATTTTAGAAAACTGTTAAGAAGATAAGAGTCAGATGTGGATAACTGTGAGATATATGACTGGAAATATAAGCAGATATTTAATGAAAAAGTATTTAAGACAGTATAAAGTATCAAATTGATTCTTAAGGTAATGAGAAGCTATGCAAATGAATTAAATAAAAAACTGGCATAAGTGGACTGGAAGTATCAAATATACATTATAGTGACACTTCTTCCCCTTTGTCTCGGGTTTCAGGGACTATCTTGGAAATTTGGATAGCTTCTTTCACTTTTTTGAATACTTCTTAACTCTTGGGATTCTTATTAGAAACAGTATGTCAATAAGGTTTGGACCTTTCTTATATTGGTCAACTCAGCTACCACTTCTTGCAGTTTTTTCATTGCCTAAATAATCTGTTCTACCATCTTCTCATGTATTTCTTTGGCTATCTTTGTCATCAATAGTGTGAATTCTACGTCTGTCCTCAGGGCCAGGGTTAGGTCATTCTTGATGGGTCCCATTGTTTGGGATTTGGGAAGACCTTTTATGAGTGTTGACTTTTTAGAATTTGAGGATTGCCAATGTTTTTTCACTGGTTCTTTTTCGTCTCTGAGGGAAGACTTTTTTTTTTTTTATTAGATAAGGTTGCGACTTTTGCCTATCTTCTCTCTTCTAGTCTTCCTGGGGGCAGGACGCAGTTCCAGAAAGAGTAATGTTCTTGGGGGAGATTATCTGAAGGTGCCCTACCAGTTCAGTCTGGCATAAATGAAACAGGATCTTTCTTCTATTTCAGATGATTTCCCTTCCCTCTTGAGCAGGCTACAGAGGAAACTCCTCCTCACACTTTTTCTGCTAGCTGTGTTGGCAGGTGGCAAGCCAGGCCCCGCAGCTCCATTCTGGCTCAGGTGTTGTTGACCTTCTTCCATCTGGGTAGGACCAACCCTTATTCTCTCCGAGGTAGAAGGGAAGCAGTGGGGGGTTGTTTTGTCTCCCTCTGTTCATGGATTGATGGGGCAAATGCCACCATAAGATTGTGCCATGGTGTCCTGCCTCTTAGACACTGTCTTGCTCCATTGGAGAGGTTGCAACCACAGTGGCAGCCCCCTGAGAGCTAGTCACATAGGCAGCACTGACTCATGGCTGTAAGAGCTGCCTAGCACTTGTGAGGCTTCACCAAATTGGTCATACGCCAACTGCTAGGACTGGGGAGTGAAATATGGAAGTGTGCCCACATAGCATATACTACCCTTGTTGTTTATTTCCCACTTAGGCTCTCCATGATGAGGAGTACTAGGAACTGAGGTTCCCTAGGTTCCACATGGGGCCCTCTGGTGCTTCTGTTTCCACTGAGGGCAGCCTTATGTACCAGACCAGTACAGAAGGAGTACAAGGGGGAATCCCAGGATTTTCCTTCCTTGGTTGAGATTGCAAAGGCATGCTTCAGGTATGCAGAGGAGAAAAATTACTTTCACACACTCCCTCTGTCTTCAAAGGAACTCTCTTGTTCTCATGTTGGGGCTGCTTCTAGGGGTGTCCAGGGCTTGGAACTGTCTATCCTCTGCATCCCCAGGTGACCATCTGGC
The DNA here is from genome assembly GCF_000164805.1 of Carlito syrichta. Taxonomy (NCBI): domain Eukaryota; kingdom Metazoa; phylum Chordata; class Mammalia; order Primates; family Tarsiidae; genus Carlito; species Carlito syrichta. The sequence continues at coordinate 471,266 of NW_007247421.1, forward strand.
AAATCTCAACCAAATTTCACTTTCAATAAAATTCAAAATCATATTTTTCATTTTAACCAACCAAAAATAGAAATAAATATCATGCTAGCATCTAAGTCATGACAGGAGAACTATTATAACCAGGCTCATGTCAGAGGTAAATTCACATGATATTTTTATTGGTGAACTTTATACTGATTATATATATGGTTTCTTTTACACATTTGAACCCTGTACATTAGCTTTTGAATGCCTGTTGTAAAGTTGAATTGCACCCTAGAAGGAATCATTAGCTAGAATGGTTATGAAAGACTTACTTGAGACCTACAATATTGTAGTTCACTGAGTCCATAAGAATTATTTGGAATTAAAGACATGTGACAAAAACACACAAACAAACACAAACATCAGCTACCTAAACACAAAAGCAAAGTGTTCTTCTGATCAAATACTGAGCTTGGAAAGAGTGTTATAAAGTATATTTAGAGTCAAATGCTTATAATACATAAAGAGTTTATAAAGAAAGAAAAATAAAATTTTCAGATTGTAGAAAACAGAGATAGAAAAAAAGACTTTCTAGTCACTGAAGAAAATGTTATATACTTGGAGCTGCAGAAAATAGTATTACATAAATAGCAGGAATTTTATAACCCTGCTTTTTAATGCTCTATGCATTTGTCATTTCTATGTTATAATTGTTTCCATTAATAACTATTACATATTTATTTATTCATTAATTATTTGATGAGAACTTGTTATGTATTAAGTGCTTTGTGAGGGTGTTAAGTAAGATTAGGTATAGTACCCTAACAGATTTTTAAAAACCCTGTCTTTATAACCTAGGAATTATTTAAAAATTTCTAGAAACCAATAGCCAGGGGAGGACCTGTCATGTATTAAGAGAGATTAATGTTGGCTCTGGGAGGTTTATAAAAAATATTTATAGTTGAAATTCAGGTAAATAATCTTCAAGGATGAGTCTACATTCAATGTATGCCAATAAAATTAAAAACACCACAGTTGAAGGAAGGTAGCCTCACTCATTGGGATTTCTTTATTAAATGACTTTTGGGTCCCATAGAAATTAAAAGATTCTTAGAAATAAAACACAAATGCAACACACCAAAACCTCTGGGATAGCATGAAATTGGTGCTGAGAGGGAAGTTTATAACAATGCACACACATATCAAGAAAATAGAATGATCTCAAGTAAACAGTATGACATCACACCTAAGGGAGCTGGAAATAAAAGAACAATCCAATCTTAGAAGTAGTAGAAAAATAGAAATTATTAAAATAAAGTCACAGTTGAACGAAATATAGATAAAAAAATTATAAAAAGGATCAGTGAGATGAAAAGCTGATTCTTTGAGAGGATAAATAGTATTGACAGACCCTGACCAGATTAACAATAAAAAGAGAGAGAAAAAAACAATAAAAATGAAAAAGGCAATGTTACAACTGACCTTGAAAGAATACAAAATATTACCAGAGGTTAATGTAGATACTTGCATGTGAATAAATTAGAAAATCTAGAGGAAATGGAAGAAATCCTGACATCACATAACTTCCCAAGATTGAAATAGAAAGAAATGGAAACACTAAATAGACCAAAAACAATCCAAGAAATCAACTTTGTAATAAGAAACCTCCTTGCCAGATAAGGGCCAGATGGTTTCTCATCTGAATTCTACAAGACATATAAGGAAGAGTTGATACTAACCCTATTGAAAGTATTCCAGGCAATAAGGATGGAAGGAATTATCTCTAGTGCATCCTCTGAGGCCAGTTTCATCCTGATACCCCAAAATGGCAAAGATCTAACAAGTAAAGAAAATTACAGGCCAGTTTCACTTATGAATATTGATGCAAAAATTCTCAACAATATTCCAGCAAATCGCATCCAACAACACATTTTAAGGATTATTCATCACAACCAGGTGGGCTGCATTCCTGAGATGCAAGACTGGTTCACCATATATAAATCAATTAATGTAATCTATCACAAAAACAAGTGTAAAACCATGAATTATACAATTAACTTATTAGACAAAGAAAAAGCATTTAATAAAATCAACCATACCTTTTTGATACAAATCTTCAAACAACTTAAGCATACAAGGAGCATCCTCAAAATTAGAAGAGCTATTGAAGATAAATCTGCAGCCTACATCATACTTAACAGGCAGAAGCTGAAAACATTGCCCCCTAAAAACTGGAACAAGAAAAAGATACACAGACTTACCACTCCTATTTAACAGTCCTAACCAGAGCAATCAGGCAGGAGAAACAAATTAAGGGTATCCCAATAGAAAAAAGAGGAAATTAAATTATCCCTCTTTGTAGGTGATATGACTCTATAGCTAGAAAACCCTAAAGAGTCTGTAAAACCTCCTTGCACTGATAAATGATTTAGATAAAGTTTCAGGATACAGAATAAAACAAAACAAAACAATGCCCAAACACCAGTTATGTTTCTATACAAAATGAACGAGCAGCCTGAGGACCAAATAAAAAACACCATCCCATTCACAACGATGCTCCCTCTCCTCCCTGCCACAAATCTCAATATTCATCTAACCAAAGAAGTAAAAGACCTTTACAATGAGAGCTATTAAACACTGCTCGAAAAAATTAAGGGTGACAGAAACAAGTGGAAGAATACCCCATGCTCAAGGATTAGAAGAAAAAGTATCTTCAAGATGTCCATCCTACCAAAGGCAATCTACAAATTCAATATAATTTCCATCAAACAACTAGCATCATTTCTCACAGACCTAGAAGGATAATACAGAAATTCATATGGAAGAAAAAAGGGCCTGAATAGCTAAAGCACTCATCAACAAAAGAATAAGGCTTGAGACATCAAACTTCCAGGCCTCAAACTTAACTACAAATCTACTATAACCAAGACAGCAGGGTACTGGTATAAAATTTGACACATAAACCAATAAAACAAGGCAGATCATTAGGAAATAAAACCACAGACCTTCAATCTACTCATCTTTGCCAAAGCCAACAAAAGCAAACATTGGGAAAAAAGATACCATATTTGGAAAATAGTACTGGAAAAACTGGCTAACAACACTCAGAAGAATGAAACAGTACCCCTACCTGTCACCATATACAAAAACTCAAAATGAATCAACGACTTAAATGTTAAACTCAAAACTATAAGAATATTAAAAGAAAACGTAGGGAACACCCTCCCAGACATTGTAATAGAAAATGAATTCATGGCCAAAAACAAATACAGTAAAAGCTAAGATTGACATGTGGAAACTCATCAAGCTAAAAAGATTTTGCATAGCAAAATAAAGCATCAAGACAGTAAAGATATAATACACTGAGTAGGGAAAATTATTTGCAAGGAATGCATCTGACAAAGGCCTAATATTGAGCATCTACAAGGAACTCAAATTAATTGACAGGAAAAAATCAACCCTAATAAAAAGTGGACAAAATCATTAATGACTCAAAAAACAACAGATGTTGAAGAGGACGTGGGGAAACAGGAACGCTTCTACACTGTTGGTGGGAATGTAAACTACTACAACCTTTAAGGAAAATTGTGTGGCGATTTCTAAATGATCTAAAAATTGGCCTTCCATACGACCCAGCAATCCCCCTTCTGGGAATACAGCCAAATCACTCTATAAAAAAGATGCCTGCTCATACATGTTTATTGCAGCATTATTCACAGTAGCAACCTTGCTGCCCATGGAAAGTGGACGGGATAAAGAAAATGTGGTAAATGTACACAATGAAGTATTATGCAACCTTAAAAAAAAGCAAAATTATGAACTTTGCAGCAACCTGGATGGAGCTAGGGTCTATAATACTCAGTGATTTATCACAGAAACAAGGATCTGGGCACCACATTTGCTCACTCAGTGAGTGGACCCTGAATATTTTATCATAATACCGTAAGAAAGGGATTGGCAGTAGTGGGGCACTGCCAGGGGAGGGAAGCACAAAACATCAATAACGGTAGACACACTTTACCTGTATGATGATCACGTCTTACATAACCCTGAATTGTACCCCACATTTTTTAAATAAAATTTTTAAAAAGTGGGCAAAGAATATGAACAGATACTTCTTGAAGGAAGACATCCAAGCAGCCAACAAACATATGAAAAAATACTCAGCTTTACTATTCATCAGAAAAATGCATCAAAACTGCCTGAGATACTACCTCACAACAGTCATGACAGTGATTTTTAAAAAGTCAGACAACAATAAGTGTTGACAGGGCTGTAGAGAAAAGGGAACACTTTAACACTATTGGTAGGAATGAAAATTAATTCAACCTTTGTGGAAAGCAATGTGGCGTTTTCTCAGAAAACTAAAAATTGAGCTACCATACAATACAACAGTCCCACTTCTAGGAATATGCCTAAAGGAATATAAAGTGCTCTATCAAAATGACACCCGCAGATTAATGCAATCCCTATCAAAATCCCAATAACATTTTTCACAGCAGAAAAAAAATCCTAAAATTTATATAGAAACACAAAAGCCTCAAACAACCATATAAATATTGAGAAAGAACAGTAAAACTAGAGACATCACACTCCCTGATTTCTTACTATATTACAAAGCTGTAATAATAAAAACAGTCCTTTATCTTATTGAATGCATTCAGTGACATGCTTTACAAGTATAGCATTCCATCCTTTACATGCATACATTACTTTACATACATACATTGCAACCTTACATGCAAGATGTTACATAAGATCCAGAAATTCCACTCTTGAGTATAAATTTTAAAAATTGAAATAAAAAAAATACACCTGCACACATATGATCATTGCAGCACTATTCACAATATCAAAAACATGTACCCAAAGGTGAGCACAAATGACACTGGGCACCATTAGTGATGGCAAGGAGGGAGAGAGGATAAAGGGAACATAACCACCATTGGGTATCATGTCCACTACCAGGGGAGAGAGGGTTCACTAGAAGCCCAAACCTCACTTGCATGCAATTTAATTATGTGGCAAATCCTCACATGTACCCCATAACTCTAAAATAAGAATAATTTATAAATTATAAAATAATGTATAAATTATAAAATTATTTTTTATTAAATGCATTCTTAGTGATGAAAATACTTGAAACCACTCACAGCTTTAAGTATTTATTCCAAGTTGATGCAGTAAACATCCTCTCTATTCAACAAGTTCAAATTGCTGTGAAGTCCATAATTTTGCCCCTATTTATGGCTGTGTAATATTCCCTGTATCATACTCAGTGAACTATCACAGTAACAAAGAGCTGATTACCACATGTTCTTACTCATAAGTGGACCCTGAACTTTTATCATAATACTCCAAGAAAGGGATTGACAGTAGTGTGACAGTGACGGGGGAGGAGGCACATAACATCAATAAGGGTACCTCAACCTAAACCAGGTGAAGTAAGGAGCAATGAGAGGCCCAAACTCATCTCTATGTAGATTACTTATGTACCTGATCATGAATTGTCACTCACATCTTTAAATTTAAGTAATAATAAATAAGTTCTGATTATAAGCCTAATATATATTTCAATTCTGAAATAAAGATAGTTAAAAAATAGAAGTTATTGGACAGGTTCGGGGACAACCTCTAATCCCAGCACTTTGGGAGGCCAAGGAGAGTGGATTGCCTAAGCCTATGGGTTCAAGACCAGCTGAGGTAATTTGGTGAGACTTCCTATCTACAGTGAATCGAAACTTAGCCTGGCATGGTAGTGCGCGCTTGTACTTCTGGTTACTTAGAAGGCTGAGACAGAAGGATCTCTGGAGCCCATTAGGTTGGCACTGGGGTGATTGTGAGTGTGCCACTGCACTCCAGCCTGGGAGACAGAGTGAGACTGCAACTCAAAAAAAAAAAAAAAGTTATCTGTAGTCTTGTCAATAAGAGATAACAATCTTCAGAGTGTAATTTCAAAAATTCAAATACAAATATACTCCCTCCCCAACCCCTTAATATCATTCTAAGATTTCAACAGTGAAAATTCCATTTTAAATACCTGTCTTGGAATAAAAATCTTTGGAAAGCTATGGCCTGTCTACCATTCTAGCTTCACTGATGTCTACCTTTCTCAGAACCCTATGTTCAATTCATGCTGAATTAAAAGCAATTCCCAGACCCCACCTTGCTTTCTCTTGTTACTTTGCTTTTGCACACTTGTATGCCTCAGAATTATGAATTTCTACCCCCCCTTATCAACTAAGTTCCTATATTTTTGTTAACTTAATTTTTAGACCTTTTATTTAAAAGTCTTGTACTTAAACCCTACAGCTACTTAGGTTTACATAACATTTTTGATGAATTTACTTTGTTATATCACATAATTCTCTCTAATGTTATATTTTGCTGTCCTTATAACTAAAAACTACACTGAAACTCTATAGGGGTAGGAATTGAGAATTTTATGGCAGGATTCTCAGCAATTTTTATTTTACCTGGGACAGAACAGATGTTCATTAGCTAGTCACTATTAGTGCATTTTAATTTATAACCCTATGATGAACTCTGCTACTGTTTTCCAAAATGGCTGCAACAATTTCAAATTTAGATCAAAGACAGATTTTTTCCTAACTGACAGAATAAAATAAAATTTAGTACATGCAATCTTCATCCAACCAGTTTTTTGTTGTTGTTGTTGTTTGGTTTTTGGTTTTTTTTTTTTTTTTTTTAGTTGGAGTCTCACTCCGTTGCTCAGGCTAGAGTGCAGTGGCAAGCTCACAGCCACCCCAGAGTCGACCTGCTGGGCGCCTGCAATCCTTATGCCTTAACCTTCCAAGCAGCCAGAACTACAGGTATGCGCTACTATGCCCAGTTAATTTTTTGATTTATTGTAGAGACAAGGTCTCATCAAGTTGCCCATGCTGGTCTCGAACCCGCAGTCTCAGTCAATCTACTCACCTTGACATCCAAATCAGATTTTTAATATAAAATTGATGCTTAACATAATCCTAAATAGCATATGTCACAGTCTGCCAAGTTTGTTAACAGTGACATCACTACAGATAGTGAGTATAGCTTTTCTACTATCTGGAAGTAACATTAGACAATTGGTTTTAGAAATATGTATTTTCACTAGGCAAAACTGTAATGGAAATCTTAGAAAAGAAAATACGATTTCAATTGGAATAAAATTAGCAGACGAGAAAAAAAGTCTTTTTAAATCACAGACTAATTGAAAGCAAGATGGTTCTTTTAAGCATAAGGGGAAAAGGTGTAACATTAAAATTTACCTATAAATAAGTAAATAAATAACCCACACCTTTGTGTGTATTAAAAACATATTCCTATAACTCACTTTATGATATACTCTCTATTATTAGATTAGGGAAAAGAAGAGATAATTAAATATTTTGTTCTGTAAAGATGGTAGAAACAAATGTGCAGTGGGAGACTAAACATAGCGTGTTCACCAAATACTTTATCCCCACTAATGTCCACGTTGATTTAAGCTATGGCTATTATGTTTACCATCAAAAATATATTAGAAGGGCATCATCCTTGGGGAAAATATCCAGAAAAAGTATATATTCTAGTCAATCTAGTGATTCATCAATTGAAAAGATTATAGAATTTTAAGTATTTTAGATTAACAGGTAAATAGGTGCCTTTTAAATTGTTTGGAAGCTTGTTTTGTAGATTTACAGCAATGGAACATATTTTTCAAGTGAAACTTAATGTGAGAATTCAATATTAAAAAAAAAAACAAAACAATGCCCAGCTGTTCTGGTTAGTATAATTGAGTGTAAATGTGGCACTACATCATTTCGGTTTATGTTTTATTTACTTCTTCATTTATAGTCTCTATTTCTTCAAGTCAGGGTAGAGATCATTTTTCTACTTTTGAATGTGGTGAGGTGTAGTGGACTTTGGAGTTAAATTAACCAATATTTATTTCACAGCTCCTAACATTTTTGCTCCCTGATTTTGGAAATTTAATTTCTGAGAGCTCTGCTTAACCATCTATGAAATGACAAAAAGAGGTTTAACTTAGAGGAAGAAGTGCAAGGACTTATGAAGATAATACATATAAAATGCCTCATAGGTTAGGCATTCGATATGGTGGTACCTTTCCCCTTCCTGCTCATCATAATAGTGGTTTTACACATTTTCAAAGTTTTATTTTGTTTTTAATGAACACTTAGTAATTGTACATATTTTGAGGGTATATAGTATGATTTTCAATGCAAGTATATATTGTGCAATGATCAAATCAGGGTAATTAGCATATCTATAGTCTCAAACATTCATTATTTGTTTGTGGTAAGAGCATTCAAAATCCTCTCTTACAGTTATTTTTGAAACATACAATACAGTGTTGTTAACTATGGTCTCCCTACTGTGCAGTAGAATACAGTAATTATTCTAACTGTAACTTTGTATACAAATTATCCATCAGCAACTGATAAATTTGCTTTGACCAAATTCTCTTCATATCTCTTTATCCCTCCCAACTTTTGATAAACACTATTCTGTTCACTACTTTTAGAAGATTGACGTTTTTTATTTTCCATGTTAGTTCGATTATATAGCATTTGTCCCTCAGTGCTTGACTTATTTCACTTGACATAATGTTCTTCCAGTTCATATATGTTGTTACAAATGACAGGATTCTATTCTTTTAATGGCTAAATAGTATTCTATTTTATATATACACCACATTTTAAAAATTCATCTATCCATTGATGGACACTTAGCTTGATTTCATAGCTTGACTGTTTTGAAAAGTGCTGCAGTAAACATGGAAGTGAAGATAAATATTTGAAGTACTAATTTAATTTTCTCTGGATATGTATTCAATACTGGAATCATTGTGTCATATGACAGTTTTATTTTTAATTATTTGAGAAACATCTCTACTATTGTCAGTAATGACTGTAGTAATTTACATTCACACCAACAGTGTATACGAATCCCTTTTTCTCCACATCTTGTCAATAAATAAATGTATTTTTGGGATAAGAACAAAAACTTACAATGTACTTTGTGTAAACACAACAATTTTGAAATGTCTGTAATTGCCTTTTGACACTGGGTTTTTCCAGGCAAAGTACATTTTGGTTAATTTATAGAAAATCCTGCTTAAATAAATGAATACACAAAAATTTTGGAAGGCTAATGTTCTTGTGAGCAATACTTAGTAGAGAATAGTGATGCCTAATGAAAACCAATAGTTGGAAGATTAAAAAATTGATATATGTGTGATATTATATAAGTATGTGTATCTCTCTATATATGTATTTACGTGTGTGTGTGTGTGTGTGTGTGTGTGTGTGTGTGTCTGGGTGAGAGAGTATATGTGTACATAGGACTCATTGCATAACTAATATTTAGATATGCAGAAACTCAATCATGGCTTTCTCATAACAGATCTTATAATCATTTATAATCATTTCCATTTCTTCATGTAGTAAATCTTCAATAGAGTCAGAAAACAGTTTTCAAAAATCCATATTTTACAATGCTTTCTGGATAGCATATTAAATATATTTCAGATGCATGTTCACATTAATCTTGAGAGAGTCTGGCAAAATTAAGAATCAAGTGAATACTAAAATTATTGTTCATTAGTTTCAGTAATATGGCCTGACAGTATATGTTCCCATTCATATATGAGCACAAGTTTTCCAGAATATAGAGACATATTCTTCTCTCATTTCTGAATTTTATTATTAAACATTTATGCCTAAGTTCTGATTAACAATGGCAACATTTTGGACGGCATGCCAGTCTGAAGTGATTGTAATTTCATGGGTTGAAAAGCCCTTTTCCAACAATTATTAATGGAGAAATTCTTTCTTGGAAGTAGACTGCACAAAAGGTGTATTTTCTGGTAGGACATATAGAGATAACTTTATTCTAAGATACAGAGTATCTGTGAGGTACAAATGAACAAAACTATCTCCCAACATAGAAGATGGCAAGATGCAGATAGTAAACAATTTATGTTCTCATATTCATGTAGTGCTTTACTTTCAAACATAGCATCACAGTTGAAACTCTTAAAGCCTGCATAGTAGTTAGAGCATGATTTCTTATCCTTATTCAATATATAACAACTTATGGTATCATATAGTCAAGCATTTGACTGAAGACAAGTAAAGACAAGTAAACTGTATAGCCGGGATTAGGACCCAAACCACCTGAATCCCAGTTCAGATCTCTTTGCTTTGTTCTAGTTCTATCTGAGGAACAATATTTTTCCCGTTCACTTGACTCATTACACAGCTAAAAATAAAAAATAAACTATGGAATTGTATGATGCACTAAATTTCCCAAATGCCTGTGCCCAAACTATGTTGGTTAAAGGAAAAAACACAGGATATGATTCTCCTCCATGATATTACATCTGATAACACAAAGCCTGACACAGCTAACTCTATCCTACCCTTTATCAACATCCAACTTAATTGAAGATGACATGCTCACTGCCCAAATATTGTGCAGGAGTGTGGAAAGGGTAATATGGGTCATATGTGCCATTTCCTGTTCACAAATTATCTCAATGTGTTGTGATGACTCATTGCCACTGCTACTGCTCAAATATAATTCCTTGATTCTCAATGGTCATAAATGTGATAGATTGTGCTAGAAAATGAAATTAACTACATAAATTATAAAGCCTAAATTAAAACTTGATTCATTCTGTGAAAGTTTGAAATTAATATTAATAAAAAATTATATGGAACAAATTTATAGCACTTATTTTGGCAAACTTTATGCTAAATGCCATGCCAAGAAAATATTTTTAACTTCTATGACAAATTATATTTCCTAACTTTTTGTGTTTTTGTTTTATGCTTTCTTGTCAATATCCTGTTTGTTTTAACTACAATTTGCCTCATATTATTTATTCTTTAATTGACTTTCAATTTTTTTCAAACAATGTATAGATCATATTTATTTCGTGAAAGGAAGTACAAAAAGCAAATATGCAAATACAGTGGTAGCAGAAAGTTAAAATTACAGAGTTGCATTGTCTTATACTTAACAAAGTAGTTATTCAAAATTATCACCACTAATATTGGTGATGTTGCAGACTAGTATACTAATCCATTGCCTATAGCATTTAAACCATTATGTTTAAACTACAACTTTTTTTGTAAAACAATATTGTAGTTTGCAGCAAGAGCTATAATATAATGATATTTTTAACCACCAGTAAAGTTATTTGACTATTTTATCATAAATGCGTATTTCAACAAAAGCAGACAGTACATTAATTAGGTGCTTATTATAGCATTATGAATAATATAAAAGAAGAAAATTAAAATAATCTAAATTATTCCATAAAATAGATTTATTTAATAAATAACATATATTAAAACCCTGGCATACATTTCAGTCATCATACAAAGATGACTGCTAATTCAGGAGATTGATAGCTGGACTGGGTTGTATCAAAGAATACCAGGGCTAAACAGAAATTAAAGTGGTGAGAACAAATTTTATTCAGGACTATTACAATAGGGACAAAGTGATTCTAGTATAGAACTGGGTTCCATTCCAAATACAGCAGAAACAAGTGGGAATTTATAGCTAAGGACCAGGGGGATTGGTAGATGTATAATTGCTAAGAAGAGATATCAAGTCTTAGAAAAATTCTGGCTTAAGCAACCAAACTGAATTCCTTCTGAAGCAGGCTAGCATGATTAGACACCAAAGGCAAAGAGTGAGAAATCTGTGTTAGATTTGAGACGGATGGGTTCCAAAGATGGGGGATTCTCAGTAATTTGACTTGGTAGAATTGTTTACTATAACTGAATTTTACAAAAAAGTGTACCGATGAGCCTAGGAGAAGGTTTAGAGACCTGACTAGGTCAAGCAAGGCATTTTTATTAGTACCCCTTCTTGCTCAAGGGAAGAAAAGGCATTCTTTTTTTTCTGAATAATATGAATCTGTTTCTGTTTGTTCACCTTTTGTTTATTTAGAAACAATTGACCATCTATTAAGAATTGATTTACAATTATTGTAGTGTGTAACCCATGAGACATTTAATGATAGGGATACTTATGATGATAAGGAGAAAGCCAATGATTAGAGGCTGAATTAATCTGAATGTCCAACTTTGTAGGCTTTAAGAAATCTACCAGAAGAAGTCCTGGGACCTATAGTCTTTCCTTAGTAGTGATGTGCTATATCTCTTAATTCACCTCTGAAAGCTTTCCAATTAAAAAAAAAGATGACCAGCAACAAAGGTGCATCAGTTGCTTCCAACCACTACAAAAGTATCCACATCTCAGTCAACATCACATTTAAGACAATGCAGTTATGAGAAGAGCTTACCTAATTTTTCATAATTGGTGAGTCACTGATTTCAGACCCAATGGTGATGTTCAGGAACAGCATGGTGAATTGCTTCAGTAATGAGTGAATGATTCTGCTGGGCCTGATTGCTTTAGCTAAAGAATAGATTTCTAGGGATGGTACTTAAAAGGTAACAGGCATTTTTAAAAAAATAATGAGAGATTGTTTGTAGAACCTGGACCCAGTTCTGCAGCCATTTTGCTGTTTTTGTTTGTTTGTCTTCTAAATTGCTTCCCCAAGAAAAAATATCACTTACAGACTTATGAAGTTTTGGACAACTACTCTTTTGTTTCTTTGATGAAAGTGAGTTCAACTGAAGGGAGTGGATGATTGTTTTAGAGAAGGTTCAAGAAAGGAATTACATTTGAGAAAAACAAGCAATATAAAGAAATTCATAAGATTGACGAGATAAGATCCGGTCCAGTTGACTGATAACTGCAAATAGATTTGGGCTTCACGGATAAAACAAAAATAAGAATTATTGGGAGCCTCCCAAAGGTTGTAGAAATAGTAATTGAATGGATAAGCATGGCTAAAGACTGCAATTATTTAGGGTAGGAAAAAAAAATTGTCATAGGTGGCTTATATATGGTTGGTTTGGGTGACCCTTGTGAAGACAAACTGAAATTAGTTTGCAGGTTTTGTCCAATTTAAAATAGTGGAGGGAGGCTGATAACCAAATAAAAACACAATCTCATTCACAATAGCCACAAAAAAATCGTACGTCTCAGCATTCATCTAATCAAAGAGGTAAAAGAGTTTTACAGTGAGAACTATAAAACACTGCTCAAAAATTCAACGACACAAACAAATGTGAGAATATTTCATGCTCATGGATTAGAAAAATACATGTTTACTATGTCCATTCTATCCAAGGTAATCTACAGATTCAATGCAATGTTTATTAAAATAGTGGAGGAAAGGAGAGAAATGGTATAGAAAAATAGGTGTTCTGATTGATAGAAAGTTTTGAGAAAATGCCAGATGTGCCCATGAAAAAGGGGATGCAATATCAACCACCTGTTGCATAACGGAAGTGGTGGCTAGTTTGCTCCAAGCTTGCCAAAGTTTGTGGGTAAAATTATCTTGCTGAAAGTTGAGGAAAGGAAAGGAATGGCAGGTGTACACAGGAGCCTTTAATTTTAAAGACAATAAAATGAAGTTGAAGACAAATCTCAGGTGGAAAAAGCCATGACAAAGAAAACAGTTACTATGGATAAAGGTTGAAGGTCTCCAGGCAAATGGTAATATTTTTAACAAAGAGCAATAAATAAGAAGAAGTGATCCAGTTGGGTTTTGTTCCATGGCCTTGGGCAGAATCTGACTACCTCATGACTTCACCTATTTGTTCTAAGGTTCTTGGTGTAACAGCCAGCTTCTGGTTGTCATCTACTTCTGTAGACTCTTGATAGAGTCTCATTTTGCATTTCCAGCTGGAATACTTTTACAATTTAAGTAGCTCTTGTATTTTTTTTGTTGTGAATCTTTAACCCAAGGTAAACATTCTGTAATTTGACAGCAATAATATTAGCAATGTATAAGACAGTACAAGATCCTTTCCATCTGGGCTCATGATTAGTTTTCTAATTGTGGTGCTTTCAGCATGCCAGATCACCTACTTATAAGTTGTAAGGGTTGATCAAAAAGTTCTAAAGGGAAGGCAGCTTTGACTTAGGTTCTGTAGGATTTAGGGAATGGCAGCACTTAAAGCAAGTAAAATTGAGAAAAATAAAATAAATCAATCAACATATTTATTGTGAATCTTCTGAATGTAAATCATTCTTATATGTGAAAATATTTTTTCTGAACCCTACCATTGTAGTTTTTTTCCCTTCCCCAATTCTGATATTATTTCTAGCCAGCACCATAAGTCAAGATCTCTACATATTCCTATATAGTATATATCACTATTGTCAGTTTGTTTGGGTCACAGTAAGCCCAAATAGTTGCTCAAACTTGACTGGGCCACGTTGTGCTCAAACATTTGGTTAAACAGTATCCTGGGTGTGTCTATGATGGTGTTTTTGGAAGAGATTATCATTGAATTGGTAGACTGAGTGAAGAAGATTTCCCATCCTAATGTAGATGAATGTCATCTAATCAGTTAAAGGCCTGAAGAAACAAAAAGGTTGACACATCTGTGAATGAGAGGAAATTCCTCCTGCTACTCCTTCAGCTGATACATCTGTCTTATTCTAACTTCACACTCCAGCTGTAACATCAGCTCTCCTTTGGTCTGTAGCCTGTCATATTTTAGACTAGAATTTATACCGTTGCATCTCTTGGTTCTCATACCTTTGGACTTGAACTGGAACTACACTGGCTCTCCTATGCCTCCAATTTGCTGTCTGTAGAATCTTGGGACATGCCAGCTGCCATAGATGATTTAAGAATTCTATCTACCACATCTCATCAAATGGTTGTCTTACTTTCTATTTGGTACTACCAATGACAGGGTGCTGAGGAGGTTTCCAAAGAACAAACATAGTTTTTAAGAAACCAGTTTCTAGCCGGGCTCGGTGGCTCAGCCTGTAATCCCACACCTTTGGGAGGCTGAGGTGAGTGGATTGCCTGAGCCTGCGGGTTCGAGATCCTCCTGGGCAGCGAGACCTCATCTCTACAATAAATAAAAAAAATCAGCCGGGCGTGGTAGCACATGCCTGTAATTCTAGCTACTTGGAAGGCTGAGGCAGAAGGATCGCCAGAGACCAGCAGGTCGAGGCTGCGGTGGCCGGGAGCGGCCACTGCACTCCAGTCTGGGTGACAAAGTGAGACTCCAACTCAAAAAAAAAGAAAGAAATCAGTTTCTTACCGTTTCCAGAAATTATTCATTCAGTTTGGCTTATTTACTCATATAACAGTTTAGATAATTTATTTTAGATTTTCATTAAACTTGCTCAGTGTTCCTTTTAGCTGCCATTTCCATAACTTCTTCATGTCAATCACAGATTTGTTCTTTCTTATTCTGTGTAATTTATAGAGTCCTCCTATTTGGAGCAGAAAGCAACTTTTATCAAAGGTGCCAGTATAAGTCCATGTATTCGGCTTCTTCCTTTGTGTTTTCTTTCTCATCATTCATTAATGACATTCTGAGATTGTCTTCTATATCTTTATGTGTTTCATCTTCCATGTTTTATGATACACAGAGCCATGTTATAAACCCATCAAAGGCTTCATGATCCCACATTTATGTGAATCTGTATTAAATGTTCTTTGCCATTTATTCATATTTAAACCATTTTTTCTATATTATTTTTTATTCTAATTCTGTCACATTACTTATGTCTCTCTTTTTCTCTCTAGTAATAGGTTTACTTCAGAATTCTCAATATATGCATGTCAAAAACTGAGGGCTATGCTCACTATTTCATTTGTGTCACAGTGGACTCTTCCCAGGTTACTGATAATTTAAATTAATCAAATAAGTGAAGTTGGAGGATGCTTTTTTGAATCACAGGCTACTTTTACTCAAGACAAGAAGATATTGAATCAGAATGTTGTAGCTTTTAAATAAGTTTCAGAGATGATGAGCCCAAGATTAAAGCCAAACTACATTTTGTACTATTATTTCATTTGTTTAAAAAACAGTTTTAAAAAATTCATAAATTATCTGAAATAAAGGTAGGAGGAGCCCTTACAATTTTTTAATCTCAATACTTGGCATAGTATAGTTGATCAATAATTGTTTATCCAGCGAATTTACTGATAGGTAATTGAGAAGCAGGGCTAAAACTCAGATCTTTTGTATTTCTTTTATTACAAAAATTACAAATGCAAATGACAAATAAAAACACCCCTATGCTTTTTTTATTCCAGTCAATTGATTTTTAATAAAAAGGAAAGTTACTGAATGGGGTGATCTAGATGTATTAGCATAAATTTAAACTTTTCCCAATATTAGCACTGCATTCCTTTGTGACCTTCCACCAATTTTGATCTCAGTCAGCAAGCTGGAGACTTTTGCCTTTGCTCAGCTAGGCTTTATGAACACACTCTCTCTTGCCAACTCTTTCTTTCTTCCTCTTTCTCACTCCTCAATTTCTCTGTCTCTCCTTTTTCACCTCAAAATTCTGGCCCCTGTGCTGTAATTTACCCAATGCAACAGCTATTCTCATTCCCTTCCCAATGATTATACCAAGGACAGAAAATGTCCCTAAATTAATCCATCACACTGGCACAGATTCTAATGAGTAGGAAATGCCAAAAATGATCCATTATCACTGCAATAGGAAAATCATAATATCATAGTTCAGCCTGAATAACCAGTAAAGGAAATCTCTGAAGCAAACAGTGGCTGCTGGATTTGGAAAGCAATCTCTGGTCTGAGAACTGCCTCAGTGGGGCACTAACTGATTTATATGTCCACACAGCTATGCCCATTCACATGTACAGACATTACCCCAGAGTACCTGTGTATGCTTATCCTGGGTTTTGAAAAACTAGATTATTCTCCCTGAGTTGACTCTTAACAGGTCACTTGACCAAAATGCAATGCCACAGTGCCCTCAAGTGGTTTGAAATGTTTAGATAACTTATTTCCCAGGCCGATTCTTTCTACAAAAATTAAAATGTCTTTAGTTTTGATTTTAAGAGAAGTTAAAAGTTTGAACAAATATAATAACAACAACATTAGTAAAAACAACAGCTATAACATCTTTTTTTCACCTACCTACTCTCATTTTTTTCCCCCGTTGGTTTCTTTGATGCATAATTTCATCTCACTTTTCAACCCAGTCCCATTCTCTAATACCATTTTATTCCCTTAAGCTCACTCTGGGAATTAAGGTAGTGAACCAACTATTCTACCCAAGTTATTTATTGTCAGTGTTGTAGTCTGATGAGTCAGGAACACTACTTTTCTTCACAGATGATATGAAAGAAGCTCAAGAAAAACAATATCATAATCCCTCAAATATGTAAAAACAAATGTGAAAAGAATCAAAATCTTCATCTCAGCCTCTGATGAATTTATATATTGTGTATAATATAAAGAAACAAGTAAATTTATCTTTTGATTATTGGCCTGATTTAACCAATTTAGCAATTGCATTAATTATTTTTAAATGTTTTATTTCATACTTTTCCAATAGTCAAGTCTCATAGATTTCGTCAGGAAAAATGTAGTAAGCATGATATTTTTTGAGAAGTAAGAGAGACTGTGTGTACCCCTTCTCTTTATTTGAATGTTAACATATTATGCAATTCTACTTAAGTTACTTAATTCAAAGGCTCTTCTCTGGTCAAGGAATTATTATAAAAGGTAAAATTCTGGATGTCAGATTGAAAGATAATTTATGGTCGAAATAAATTGTGTAGATATATGTATATATGAGTCACATTTTGTATGTTTTGCATATGCATATCATCACACATGTACATACACACATACATGCCAGTTATACCCATGCAGTCACTTTTGAGAATCAGAATAAAAATCAAATAAAATCAATACAACTTTGAAATATTTACATTGTGGTCACAAAAGTGAAGTAAGTGAGAACTCAGAATTTGTTAAATAAAACACAAGGTCCATGTGAAAGTGAAGGATGCTTACTCTATTCTCAAACCTTGATCATTAAGTTCTTAGCTTAGGAGAATTATAATGAGAAAAAAAGAGAAAAAAAAATTAAGTATTAATTCCAACCCTTGTTTTCTTGACTATTTTTCCACCAAAAGTTGAAGGAGTTATTTTTTATTCACAAGTTGTAGAGGAAAATGGAATAACCAAACTTTAACTTTTGAACTGGGCTTTTCAGACAAGCATATTACATAGTATTTCAGCGTTAAGGCTTTAGCCTGTAATAAACGAGGAGCAGAAATCAAGCTCTAAGACTTACTGTCCTATGAGATCATGGAGGATGTTGTCTTTTCTTTCTATCAAAATAGCAACAAGATTTATTTTGCAATGGGGATACATGATCTAATTTTTTTACATTTTTAATAATTCTTTTATTTTTACAATTCATATTTCTCTGAAATGAATATTTTTTTAAAAGTTCAATTGGCCTAACTTGGAATACATTAACATAAATTAATACAACAAAGACTTATACAGAAGCTAAGTATGATACAATGTATTTAATCTTATTTGATTGTAAATAATAACTATTGGTAAGATACTAAATTTATGATATTTAACCAAGGAAGATTCTTACTATATTCTAAGTTCAGTAGCTTTAAAAATTCTTTTTATTTATTTATTATTTATTTTGCATTTTATTTATTTTATTTTAAAGATGTGGGGTACATTTCAGTACTAGGTACACAAGTGGTCATGATACAGGTAAAGTTAGGATCCACCTTTGATCCCCACTTTGCCTAGTTTGAGATTAGGTACCATCATTAATGTTATGTGCCTGCCCTTCCTCCTGTGGCAGTTTCCGGCGACTTCCAATTCCTTTTGTATGTTATTATGGTAAATGTTCAGGGCCCACTTATAAGTGAGAACTTATGATACTTAGTCTTTTCTGTGATAAATCACTCAGTATTATAGACCCTAAATCTATCTAAGTTGTTGCAAAGTCCATAATTTTGATCTTCTTTATGGCTGCATAATATTCTATACATTGTGTATATGTACGACATTTTTTATCCAGTCCAGTTTTGATGGGCAGCACAGTTGGTCCCATGTTTCTGCTATTGTAAATAGTGCTGCAAAAAACCTGCGTGCGCAGGTATCTTTTTTGTAGAGTGATTTGAGTTCCTCCAGGTATGTTCCTAGAAGGAGGCTAGTTGGGTCGTATGGAAAGTCAATTTCTAGTTATTTTAGGAATTGCCACATTGTTTTCCATAGAGGATGAACTAGTTAGCACTCCCGCCAACACTGTAGAAGTGTTCCCTTTTCTCTACATCCTCACTAGCATCTATTGTTTTTTGTTTTATTTGTGAAGGTCATTCATACTGGAATTAGGCATTTGCATTTTCTCTAATGATAAGTGAGGCTGAGCATTTTTTCATGTGTATGTTGGCTGCTCGTATGTCTTCTTTTGAGAAGTGTCTGCTCATGTCTTTTGACCACCTTTTTATGGGGCTTGTTTTTTTGTTTTGTTTTGTTTCCTTTTGGCACATTTGAGTTCTTTGTAGATCCTGGATGTTAGGCCTTTGTTAGATGTACATTTGGCAAATATATTTTTCCCATTCTGTGAGGTGTCTCTTCACTCTCTTTATGAATTATTTTGCTTTGCAGAAGCTTTTCAGTTTGATGAGGTCCCACCTGTTTAACATCTCATGACATGGGCTTTTGGGGTTTTGATTAAGAATTGGTTGCCTATTCTGATTTCTGTAAGGGTGTCTCCTGCATTTTCTAAGATTCTTAAAGTTTAGGGTTTCACATTTCCCTCTTTGATCCATTTGGAATTGACTTTTGTGTATGGTGATATGTAGGGGTCCTGTTTCATTCCTCTGCATGTTGTTAGCCAGTTTTGCCAGCATCATTTACTGAATAGGTTATCTTCTCCCCAATGACTGTCTTTGGAAGCTTTGTTGAAGATGACTTAGGTGAAAATTTGAGGTTTTGCTTCTGAAATCTCTATCATGTTCTATTGGTCTATATGCCTGTTCTTGTACCAATACCAGGTTGTTTTGATCATTGTAGCCTTTTGAAAAACTTAAAGTATGGAAGTGTGATATCTCCCTCTTTGCTACTTTTGCTGGAGATTGTTTTGGCTATCTGTGGTCATTTAGGTTTCCAAATGAATTTCTGTATTGTTGTTCCCAGGACTAAGAAGAATGATGCTGGTATTTAAAGGGTATAGCATTGAATCTGTAGATTGTTTTTGGTAGGGTGGACAACTTAACAATGTTGATTCTTCCAATCCATAAGCATGGAATATTTTTCCATTTGTTTATATCATCTTTGATTTATCTGAGTAGTGTTTCATAGTTTTCATTGTAAAGATCTTATATTTCTCTGGTTAGAAATATGTTGAGGTATTTCATTTTTTTGCATGGCTATTGTGAATAGGATTGTGCTTTTTATTTGGTTCTCTGCTGGTTTGTTGTTGGTGTATAAGAATATGACTGTGTTTTGCACATTTATTTTATACCCTGAGACTTTGCCAAAGTCTTGTATCAGTGCAAGGAGGTTTTTGACAAATTGTCGTGGATTTTTTAGTTATGGGATCATATCATATTGTCAGCAAAGAGAGATAACTGGACTACTTTTCCTATTTGGATACTGCTGATTTCCTTCACTTTTCTAGTTGCTCTAGGCAGTACTTCCAAAACAGTGTTGAACAGGAGCGGTGAGAGTGGGAAGCCTTGTCTTGTTCCAGGTTTCAGAGGAAATGCTTCCAGTTTCTTTCTGTTTAGCAATATGCTGACATGTATTTATCATAGGTGGCTCTTACTATTTTGAGGTATGTTCCCTCTATACCTATATATCTGCAGGTTTTTATCAAGAAGGGTGAAGGATTTTATCAAAAAAAATTTCCACATCTAATGACATGATCATGTGGTTCTGGCTTTCACATCTGTTGATGTATTTAATTACATTTATGGTCTTGTGGCTTTTGAACCAGACTGGCATCCTGGGGATGAAGCCTACTTGGTTATAGTGGATGATTTTTGAGGTTATGGTGGATGATGTTAGATCCTATTTGCTAGAATCTTGTTGAGAATTTTTGCATCTATGTTCATCAGGACTATTGGCCTGTTGTTCTCTTTTTTTGTTGGATCCTTACCTGGTTTGGGTATTAGTGTGATGTTAGCTTCATAAAATGAGTTGGGGAGAGCTCGTCTTTCTTGATTGCCTATAATACTTTCAATAGGATTGGTAACAGCTCATCCTTGTATTTTTTTTAGAATACTGCTGAAAATTCATCTGGGCCAGGTTTTTTTTTGGGGGGGAGTTGGTTTTTTGTGTTTGTTTGTTTGTTTGTAAGTAGTTTTCTTATAACAGTGTCGATTTCCTGGGGTGTTTTTGTTCTATTTAGGATCTCAATTTCTTCTTGCTTCAACCTTGGGAGGTTGTATGATGTTAGAAAGTCCTCCATATCATTTAGGTTATCTTGTTTGTTTCCATACAGCTGTGTATAGTATTCTTTGATAATCTTTTGTATTTCTTCTTCAGAGTCAATTTTGACTTGATCTTTTACATGTCTGATTTTGTTTATTTTGCGTTTTTCTCTCTTTTTCTTGGTCATTCTGGCTAGAAGGGTCCATCAATCTTGTTTATACTTTCAAAGAAACAGCTTTTTTTTTTCATTTTTTTCTATGTATTATTGTCTTCTATGTCCCATATTTGGTCTTTTACATTGGTGATATGGATTCTTCTGCTGAATTCCAAGTTTTGGTGGTCTTGCCTTTCCAGCTTCCTTAGATGATTTGTTAGGCTCTCAACTTGTTATCTTTATGTTTTATTGATGTGTGTTTGTAGAGATATAAATTCCCCTCTTAGTACTGTTTCATGACATCCCAGATGCTTCCTCCTTTTCATTTCTTTCTAGGAATCTTAATTTCTGTTTTGGTTTCTGTGTTGACCCATGAATTCTTCAGCATCATGCTGTTTAGTGTCCATTTCTTTGAGGGTTGGGGGGGATTTTGTTGATGTTATTTATTTTTATTCCACAGTGGTCTGAGAAGATGCTTGGCAGTATATCAATCTTGTGAAATTTGTTTATGGTTGATTTATGGCAAATGATGTGATTGATCTTGGAGTATGTTACATGTGGTGATGATTAGAATGTATATTCTGTGGCTGTCGGGTGGAGTGTTCTGTAAGTATCTACTAAGTCCATTTGGTCAAGTGGCAAGTTGAGTTTCCAGATCTCCTTGTTGATATTTTGCATAGATGATCTATCTAGAGTTGTTAGTGGGGTATTTAAGTTCCCAACTTATTAGTGCTACTCAATATCTTTTTCTAGTTTACTTAGAAGCGGCTTTATAAAAGCTGGTGCTCCTATGTTGAGTGCATATATGCTTAGGATTGATTTTATTTTTTTTGATGGATCAAATCTTTTATCATTATGTAGTGTCCTTTTGTATCTTTTTAAAAATTTTTGATAGCTTGAAAATTATTTTGGTGGCTATTCAGATTGTAATTCCTGCCTCCTTTGGATGTTGTTTTTTAACCTGAGACTTTTCCTGCATAAAATGAGAACACTTAAAAATCCCTATAGCATAAGATTGTTACGAGGGTCCAAATCCACAATATCCGTAATTCTGTAAATACTAAAAACATCTGCTATGTATAAGGCACAGTGCCCAGCAGAGTAAACACTCAACCAGTTTAATTTTAACTCTATTTGTAAATTAAATTAAATTTATTTTTAGACCTTTTCAGACTAAGAGCAATGCATGAACAATTCACATATGTCATTTGCCAAGTGCATTCTATGATATTCCCATCACAGAAAACAGACTGAGGTATAGTTTAGTTAGACCCAAGTCAGAGCAAATGTTAATAGTGGAATAATAACTATTTTTAAAAGATCTTGATTTAGATAACTTATTAATGGTTGCATGGTTTACTTGAATTTCAGTGCTTTCATCTTTAAAATAGAAAAATGGGAAATATAAACTGTTTAGTCTAGGAAACGCCTCAGGTCATTTCAGTTACCAAAAATATTCAACATATTAATACATTTTACATATTCTAAAGTATCTTAATAAATAGTATATAATGATTTTTTAATACAGCAGAGACTTGCTGTGTTTCCAAAGCAGAAGTAGATCAAAATATAGTATCATGCTAAATAAGCAGATGTAAGATTTTGAAAATCTCATATTTTCTTCTTGATGAAAATAGAATTTGCATTTATAGTAAGTGGTTAGGAAGGTTCAAAATGTTAAGTATATACTGGGGGTGCCAAAAAATGTACACACATGTCAAAAGACATTCACCATAATCAGAAGTTTCTGGATGCTGATGGTAAAAACACTGAGCACCTCTTGTTAATGAAGTCAAACATGATTTGCATTCAACTTATTGAGTAGTATAATTTTAATAAAGGTTTGGTTCTTTCTTAAAGTGTGCATATGTGACCGATTCTTTTAATTTTTTCAATAAACAGTCAGTGACTGATGGTTGTGTGTAATTTTCCTGGGTTTTAAAGAGTAGTTTTGCCACAGATTGTGTTTGATCATATTTTCTAAGTATAACATTCTTCCAACTGTGGACCACAACAGAGCCACATGAAGCATGTTCTCACATCATACCAGGCACTGCAATTCTGGTTTCACTCGGGTTCTGCAAATGCACCTTCTACTACTTTCATCTATACTCTTCTAGCCCAGTCAAATCTCACTCTATCTCATTCTGACCTTGACAGGGTATTTAATGTCTCAAGTCATTGCTCTTACTATCCGGTCATTATACTGCTACTCTCTTTGTTTTTTAACTTTTAAAATTCTTTTATTTTAAAATTGTGGGGACACTTCAGGGTTAGGTATACAAATATTCACTGTGCAGATACCCTTGTTGATGAAGTGTGTCCCCCTTCCCCAGGCAGATTTCCACTACTGTCAATCCTGCCTCCCTAACCCTCTCACCTCCACAGTTTCCTGCTACAGTCAATCCTTTCCTTATAGAGTTCCAGTGGTTGTCCAAGGTCCACTTATGAATGAGAAAATGTGATACTCAGTTCTTTGTTTCTGTGAAAGATCACTCAGTATTATAGATTCTCTAAGTCCACCCAGGTTGCTGCGAAGTTCATGATTTTGTTCTTCTTTATGGCTGTGTAATATTCCACTGTGTATATGTACCACATTTTTTTATCCAGTCCTCTTTTGATGGGCAGCACAGTTGGTTCCATGTTCTTGCTAATGTGAACAATGTTGCGATAAACAAACATGTGCAGGAATCCTTTTTATGGAGTGATTTGAATTCTTCTGGGTATATTCCCAATAGGGAGATTGTGGGGTCATATGGAAGGTTGATTTTTAGAACTTTTAGGAATCACCACATTGTTTTCCACAGAAGCTGTACTAGTTTGCACTCCCACCAACAGTGTAGAAGTGCTCACTTTTCACCACATTCTCTATAGCATCTGTTAATTTTTGAGTTACTGATGATGGCCATTCTGACTGGAGTTAGGTGGCATCTCAGGGTAGTTTTAATTTACATCTCCTTGATGAATAGTGAGGCTGAACAATTTTTAACGTATCTGTTGGCTGCTCGTATGTCTTCTTTTGAGAACTGTCTATTCATATCTTTTGGCTACATTGTAATGGGGCTGTTTTTGTTTGTTTGTTTGTTTTCAGCACGTTTGAGCTCCTTGTAGATCTTAGATGTTAGGTCTTTGTCAGACATACAGTTGGCAAATGCTTTTTCCCAGTCTGTAGACTGTCTCCCTGTTCTCTTGATGGTTTCTTTGGCTTTGCAGAAGCATGTCAGTTTGATGAGGTCCCATTTTTCTATCTTATCTCTTATGGCATGGACACTTGGGGTTTTGATCAGGAATTGGTTGTAAGTTCCAATTTTCATAAGAGTGTCTCCTACATTTTCTAAGGTTTTTATTGTTTGATGTTTTACATTTAAGTCTCTGATTCATTTGGAGTTGATTATTGCTTATGGGGATAGGTAGGGGTCCTGTTTTTGTCTTCTGCATGTGGACAGCCAGTTTTCCTGGCACCCTTTACTGAATAGGTTCTCCTCTCCCTGGTGGTTGGTGGTGGAGGCTTTGTTGAAGATGAGTTTGTTGAGAATTTGAGGTTTTGCTTTGGGAATCGCAATTCCATTTCATTGATCTATATGCATTTTCATGTACCGATACCAGGCTGTTTTGATTATTATAGTTTTATAATAAAGTTTAAAGTTTGGGAGTGTGATACCTCCTCCTTTTTTTTTCCTGAGGATTGTTTTGGCTATTTTTGATTGTTTATGTCTCCGTATGAATTCCTGTATGGTTGTTTCTAGGTCTGGGAAGAATGTTGCTGGTAATCTGATGGGCATTACATTAAATATGTAGATTGCCGTAGGTAGAATGGACATCTTAATGATGTTGATTCTTCCAATCCATAAGCATGGAATATTTTTCCACTTGTTTATTTCATCTCTGGTTTCTTTGAGCAGCGTTTTGTAGTTTTCATTGTAAAGGTCTTTCACATCTCTGGTTAGGAAGATGTCAAGACATTTCATTTTATTTGTGGCTATTGTGAATGTGATTGTGCTTTTTATTTGGTTTTCAGTTTGTTTATTATTGGTGTTTAGAAATGCGAACGTCTTTTGCACATTTATTTTATACCCTGAGACTTTGCCAAAGTCCTTTTTAAGTGCAAGGAAGTTTTTGACTGATTCTCCTGGGTTTTTAAGGTATAGAGTCATGTCATCTGCAAAGAGAGATAACTTGGCTTTCTTTTTTCCTATTGGGATAACCCTGATCGCCTTCTCTGATTGCTAAAGCTAGGACTTCCAGAACTATATTGAACAGGAGAGGTGAGTGTGGGCGTCCTTGACTGGTTCCAATTTTGAGGGGAAATGGTTCCAATTTCTGCCTGTTTAGCAGTATGCTGGCTGTGGGTTTTTCATAGATGGCTGTTGTTATTTTGAAGTATGTTCCATTTATGCCTAGATGTTCGAGGGTTTTTTGTCAAAAAGAGATGCTGGAATTTATCAAAAGTTCTTTTGAGATCAAATGATATAATCGTGTGGTTTTTGTTTTTACATCTGTTGATGTATTTAATTACATTTATGGTCTTAAGAATGTTGAACAAGCCCAGCATACTGGGGTTGAAGCCTACTTAGTCTAGGTGGATGATTTTTGAAATGTGTTGGTGAATCTGGTTTGCTAGGATCTTGTGGAGAATTT
Source organism: Carlito syrichta (assembly GCF_000164805.1). NCBI lineage: Eukaryota > Metazoa > Chordata > Mammalia > Primates > Tarsiidae > Carlito > Carlito syrichta. The sequence goes on from NW_007247421.1 coordinate 497,324, forward strand.
TAGCATCTAAGTTCATCAAAAATATTGGCCTGCAGTTCTCTTTCTTTGTGGGGTCTTTACCTGACATGGGTATCAATGTGTTGTTAGCCTCATAAAATGATTTGGAGAGAATTCCATCTTTCTCAGCCACTTGGAATACTTTCACTAGGATTGGTATCAGTTCCTCTTTGTATGTTTTGTAGAATTCTGCTGGAAAACAGTCTGGTCTCGGACTTTTTTTATAAGTAGTTTTCTTATAACATAGTTGATTTCCTTGATTGTAATTGGTCTATTTAGGGTCTCAGTTTCTTCTTGTTTCAACCTAGGGAGGTTGCGTGATGTCAGAAAGTCCTCCATTTCCTTTAGGTTTTCAAGTTTGTTTACATACATGTGTACATAGTAGTCTCTGATAATCTTTTGTATTTCTTCAGGGTCAGATGTGACTTTATCTTTTGTGTGTCTGACTGTGCTTATTTGGGCTTTTCTCTCTCTCGCTCTCTCTTTTTTCTTTTTTTTGGGTCAGTTCAGCTAGAGGACCATCAATCTTGTTTGTCCTTTCAAAGAACCAGCTTTTTTTTTGTTTTCATTGATTTTTTTGTAGTATCCTTTTGTCTATGTTCTGGATTTGGGCTTTTATTTTGGTGATCTGGATTCTTCTGCTGAAGTTACGGCTTTGATGGTCTTGCTTTTCCAGGAGTCATATTGAAGTTCCAGATCTCCTTGTTGATTTTTTCGTCCTGATAATCTGTCTAGGGTTGTGAGTGGGGTATTAAAATCCCAGCTATGATAGAGCTAGAGTCAATATCATTTTTAAGTTTGCCTGGAAGTTGCTTTATGAAAGTTGGTGCTGCTATGTTGGGTGCATATATGTTTAGGATATATATTTCTTGTTGATGTTTTGAACCTTTTATCATTATGTAGTAACCTTCAGTATCTTTTTTAATTTTTGGTAACTTAAAGGGTATTTTGCCTGATATTAAAATCACAACTCCAACTTTCTTTTGAATTTTGTTTGCCTGAAATTTTGCTTCCCATTCTATTACTTTGAGTCTATGAGTGTTCTTTCTGGTGAGATGAGTTTCTTGGAGACAATATATTGTTGCCTCATGATATTTTATCCAGTTTGCCATTCAATGTCTTTTCAGTGGTGCATTTAGTCCATTCACATTCAGGCTAATCATTGAAATGTGAGAGTTTATCCCTGTCGTAGGGTTCTTATAGAGTTGTTGTTGTTGTTGTTGTTCATTGTCTTTCTTTTGATTTTTGAGTTGATTAATGTGTGTTTTCAATCATTTTCCTGTACTCTTGTGAAGAATATTATCGTTCTTTTTTCCTTTTCTTCTGTGTTTAATACTTTCTTAAGTATTTGTTGTAGAGCTGGTCTAGAGGCAGCATAAGATCTTAGGGATTGAATGTCTGGGAAAGATTTTAATTCTCCCTCACTGATGAAGCTCAGTTTAGCTCTGTAGTTATTCTTGGTTAAAATTTTTTATCTTTGATAACTTTGAAGATTGGGCTCCAAGCTCTCCTCCTAGTCTGAAGTGTTTCTATAGATAAATCTGCTGCTATTCTTATTGCTCTTCCCCAGTAAGTAGTCTGACTTTTGTCTCTTGTTGTCTTTAGGATTTTTTTCTTTTATACCTATTTTGTTTAGGTGAATTATTATGTGTCTGGGAGTTGATCTTCTCATTTGTTGTATTGCAGGGGTTCTCTGGATCTCTTGTGTTTGAATTTTCACATCACTGATGATATGAGAGAAGTTTTCTTGGATAATTTTATGGAATGTTTGTTCCAGGGTGGTCTCTGTCTCTCTGCCTCAGGAAGTCCAATTACTCTTAGGTGCAGCCTCTTGAAATAGTCACTCATCTCTTAAAGGTTTTGTTCTGTCTTTTTAAGTTTTTTTTCTATGATTTGGACAGTTTGGATTAGTTTCTATATTTTGGTCCTCAAGCTCTGAGATTCTTTCTTCTGCTTGGCTAATTCTGCTTTCCATGCTTATTAGTTTGTTATTTATTTCAATTTCAGTATTCTTTACTGCTGTTATCTCAATTACTAACTCCATCCTGTTTTCCTCTTGTCTCTCCTCAATTCTTTTTATTCACTCTATTAATTTATTGATGTCTGGGTTTGTAATATGTGATCAGTCATTCTAGGGGCTCTTCACTGTTTGTATTCCAAAGTCTGTTTTCTAAGTGTCTGACCTCCCAGCAGTCTGTGTGTGACTCGCATTCTTCTTTTGGTTTTTCTTCATTTGTGCAGATGTTCCTCCCCACTTTTTTCCTCCTCCTCTTTAATTCTGTTGTTCAGGGATTGCGGGGTTGCTTTTACTTATGTTTGCTCAATCTCCTATTCCTTCTTATGTGAATTCTCTATCTTTGTTAAATTCTGAGGCTGGACTGTGGGTTGGGGCTATACTTTTTTTGCAGTTTTGAGATTTAATCGAGGGGGTAGCTATGAATCAAATCTATCTGCAGATCCCAGTATCCACCAATATGTGTATTGGTACACTAGAACCCTCTTCCCCCTGCCTTATGATCTCTCCATGCAGTGGGGGTGTAAGTTTGATCCCTGAAAGCAAAATGAGGCAAGAAAAAGGAAAAGAATGGAACAGGGAAGGGAGGGTGAGGAAAGAGGAAAGTAGAGAGAGAGAAGAGTAAGAGTGATAACAGATAAATCTATCAACTAACAAATTAAAAGAGACACGAAGACAGAGAAGAGTAAAACAAACACTAAAACATACTGACAATCATACAAACACACAAACCAACCAATCTCCCTATTTGCTTACAATTTCCCTATGCAAATAGGAGGTCTAAAGAAAAAAAAAAAGAGAAATAATTCAAATAACAGAAACAGGGCCCATATAAAAATGTTATCAAAAAGAGAGAGAGAAGAGAGAGAAAAGAGGAAAGAAAAAAAGTAAAACATAAAACATACAAAAATGAGCAAAACAAAGAGACAAAGAATAAAAACAAAGATAAAAATAAAAGACAGTAAAAACAACAAATCAAGTTTAGTCTGAGATTGTTCCTGTGAGCTCAATATCCTTGCAACTCTGATCTCTAGCTCTCATTGCAGATTGGTAGGGTTGCTTACAGGTAGAGTCAGTTCTGGGGTCAGCTTGCTGCCTGTTAGGTCTGCCACTCAGATCTGACCCCTCTGTGTCTGATCTAGCATGGGGAAGGGGTTTCTGTTTCTCACTGTTTGATGCAATTACCTTAGGTCCCAATTTGGAGACTGGGCAGTCTGTGTGGTACTGGGCAGGTGATGCTGTCTCTGTCTGGTCCTGGGACAGAGAAAATGACTATGTTGGGCACCTCTTTACCAGGCATGGGCCTCCTGCCTGACCCTCCTGTATCTTCTCTTTCCACCAATCAGACTCCAGCTGATCTCCAGTCCCACTATGGTGTGTGAGACAGTTGGGCGCTGCAGGTCGGCATTCTGGGGGTGACCTGGAGCAGGGGAGGGAGTCGGGAACTCTGCGGGGCCAGGAGCTGAGGGCCAAGGTGGCCGAAAAATTATTTTTACAGTGATATTGCTCACTATTCTCTTTTTATACCTAACACCATCCTATTATCTGCAGTACTCATTCTCTTTTATGTTGACTTCTCAAATCTCCCCAATCTGAATTAATTCTTCCCTTCACTTACCTTTTTAGAACACTTGATACTTTTCACTAACAATTATTTAGTTTAGGCTTACACAAATGACTTTATTTATCCATTCCATTCTTTCATATATTTATCCATTCATTCCCATCTGCTGTTGAAACAAATATTTGCTTTTCCATGGTCAAAAGAACAGTTAGAGAATTAAGTCTTCAGTTTTTTATTTCAGAGATATGTGTCATGAGTTTTTTCTCCTCCATGTACCAGTCTGAACAATTTAACTGCTTCAAAGCTCAGCTTATTCATCTACAAGATTTCAGCCAAAATAAGTGTGCTGACTTTACAGAGCTTCAGAGAAATTGATCAAAATGAGCTTAATAACTTTACCTGGTACCTAGCAAAATGTTCCATACATTCTAGTAGCTGTTGTGACTGTCATTACTACCCTTATATCTTTATATACCAACTGCCAATTTTATATCTGTCATCCAGGCTTCACTCTTGATCTTCAAATATATATATCCAATCACCTTCTAAGCATTCCCATGTTGATATCTACTAAGTATCTAAAGTTAACCTCATGAAATTCAAACTCTTATGAGTCTCCCTAAGCAAAACATGCTTTCTTTTAGTCTTCTCTATCTCCATTAACAACATACATATATATATATATATATGGACATTTCTTTCTCTCAAGTATGTCATCGAATCTATCAAAAACTCATACTGGCTCATCTAACAAGTAAATCTAGAATCTTAACTTTGTGATCCACCTCCAAATTTAATAGGAGTCACTTTAATCTGAACCACTGTAATTTTTGAACTGAGCTATTGAATTGCTTTTTTAACTGGTCTTTGTGTTTTAACCTCTGTTTTTTTTAATATACCAATTATATATATTTTGCTTTGTTTAATTTTTAACAACTTTGTTGAGTTATAATAATACTATAATAAACTACATATATTTAATATGTATAATTAGGTATTTTAGCATAAATATACATCTCCAGATCATCAGTCACCACATTCAAAATAATAATCATATTCACCGCCATCTAAAGTTTCATTCTACTCCTTGAAAATCTTCTTCAAGACTCCTTCCCTCCACTGCAAGCCAATGAATGGATTTTTTTTAAGAATATAAAATTTTTAATGTTTTTTTTTTTTTGAGTTGGAGTCTCACTCTGTTGCCCAGACTGGCGTGCAGTGGCCGCGCCCGGCCACCGCAGCCTCGCCTGCTGGGCTCTGGCGATCCTTCTGCCTCAGCCTTCCAAGTACCTGGAACTACAGGCATGCGCTACCATGCCCGGCTGATTTTTGATTTATTTTACAGATGAGGTCTCACTGCCCAGGAGGTTCTCGAACCCGCGGGCTCAGGCAATCCACTTACCTCAGCCTCCCAAAGGCGCGGGATTACAGGCTGAGCCACTGAGCCCAGCTTAATGTTTTTAAAATATTTTATTTTTAAGATGTGGAGCACAATTTAGGATTAGGTATATAAGTGGACATTGTACAGGTAAAATTTGAACCTCTCTTTGTTCTCCACCGTGCCTGGTTTGAGATCAGGTGCACATTGATTTTGTGACCCCCTGCCTCCCCCTGGCAGTATCCTGCTACTGCAATCCTTTTCTTACAGTATTATGGTAAATATTTAGGGTTTACTTATGAGTGAAAACATATGATAATCTGTTCTTTGTTTCTGTGATAGATCACTGATTATTATTGACTCTAAATCCATCCATGTTGCTGTAAAGTCCATATTTCCTTCCTTATGGTTTCATGATACTCCATTGTGTATATGTACCATATTTTGTTAGACCAGTTCAGTTTTAATGGGCAGCATGGTTGGTTCCGTGTTATTCTATTGTGAATAGTGCTACAATAAACATGTGTGTGCAGGTATCTATTTTGTAGAAAGCTTTGATTTCCTCCAGACATAGTTCCAGTAGGGGGATTGCTGGGTTGTGTGGAATGTCAATTTCTAGTTCATTTAGAAATCACCACACTGTTTTCCATAGTGGTTGAAATAGTTTGCATTCTACCAGCAGTGTAGAAGCTTTTCTCTGCATCCTCACCAGTATCAGTTGTTTTTTGTTTTATGCATTACGGCCATTCCTAATGGGGTAAGGTAGTATCTCAATGTGGCTTTGATTTGCATTTCTCTGATGATTAATGAGGCTGATGCTTATTGCAGCACTATTCACAATAGCAAAAACATGAAACCAACCATGCTGCCCAATGAAATTGGACCGGTACATAAACACAATGTGGTACATAAACACAATGGAATATCATGCAGCCAAAAAAGGACAAACTTACAGATTTTACAGCAATTTGAATGGATTTAGAGTATATAATACTCAGTGATTTATCACAGAAACAAATAACTATGTACCACATATTCTCTCTCATAAGCAGATCCTGAACATTTACAATAATGATACAGGAAATGGGTTGGCAGTAGCTGGAAACTGCCAGGGGCAGGGCGTATAACATTAATAAGATTACCTGATCTAAAACCAGCCAAAGTGGGGACCAAAGTGAGGCCCAAACTTTACCTGTACTATGACCACTGGTGTACCTAATACTGTATTGCATCCCACATCTTTAAAATTAAAAAAAAAATAATAATAAAAGAATGAATGTTTCTTATCTGAAATGTTTGAAGTCTAAAGAGCTTTGATTTTACGTATTTTTTGAATTTTGGAATATTTCATATACATTATGATATATTTTGCAAATCAGACCCAAGTTTAACACAAAATTTATTTATGTTTCAAAAATATTTTATACACATAGACTGAAAGTAATTACATATATATGTATTGGTTTTGTGCATAAAGCAAAGTTTGTGCACTCTGAACCAACAGAAAGCAAAGTTGTAACATCTCAACCACCCATGTAGAAAATCTGTGGGGTTTTTTTGCATCACCACTGTTTCTGATTTTGAATTTATATGCTACTCATAAGAAATCACTTTTTTACAATTATTTACACATATCTATTTAACAATAGATATATGACATAGCAATAACACAGTGAAAAATAACGTGTTTAGAGTAACTAGCAGCACAGTAGTATCACCAGAGTACCTGTGTCATCTGTTAGCCACAGCAACAACAACCAATGGCAGGCTTTAAGTCTCTACCTATGATACTTTCTTTTGATTTAAAAATTCCCATATGCTCTATTTCTTCAGGTGAGAAGAAACATCAGAAGTTGTAGAGGGACAAAAAAGTGTGTCTTCTAGCAATAAGGAGGTATTCTATTGGATGATATCTTATTTTATTTTATTTTTTTAAATTGTATTTAACTATAGAGATGTGGGGCACAAGTGAGGATCAACTACATAAGTAGGTTGCATGCAGGTAAAGGTAAATTTTCAGCTGCTAACTGGCCCCCCTGGTAGTGAACCAGGTACTCTTTGCATAGTCATGTGTCCCTCATTCTTCTCCCTCCCTCCTCACCCTTACAGTGCCCAGTGACTGCCAATACCTCCCTTGTGTTAATGTGACTCTTGTTCAGGGCCCACTTATGAGTGAGAACATGTGGTATCTAGTTCTTTGCTTCTGTAATTGATCACTTATTATGATGGTCTCCAACTCCATTCAGTTTGCTGAGAAATCCATGATTTTGTTTGTCTTTATGGCTGCATAATCCTCCATCATGTATGTGTACCACATTCTCTTTATCCAGTCCATTTTCGATGGTTTCATGTTTTTGCTACTGAGAATAGTGTGGCAATAAACCTGCATGTGCAAGTGTCTTTTTTTGTAGAATGAATTATGTTCCTCAGGGTACATTCCCAGGAGAGGATTGCTGGATCATATGGAAGGTCAATTTTTAGTTCTTTTCAAATTGCCACACTGCTTTCCGTAGAGGTTGAACTAGCTTGCACCCCCACCAACAGTATAGAATTTTTCCCTTTTCTCTGTACCTATGTAAGCATCTGTTGTTTTTTGACTTACTAAAACAGTCATCCTTACTGGAGTTATGTAGTATCGCTTTGTAGTTTTGATTTGCATTTCTCTGATGATTGGTGAGGCTGAACACTTTTTCATGTGTCTGCTGGCTGCTTGTATGTTGTCTTTTCAGAAGTGTCTGTTTATGTCCTTTGTCCACTTTATAATGGGGTTTATGTTTTTTTTTCTTCACAAAAAATCAACTTTAAACAGAACAAAAACCTAAGTTTAAAACCTCAAACTGTAAAAATCTTAGAAGAAAACATATTAAACACTCTTAATGCACATCAGAGCAGCCAAGGAATTCTTGACCAAGTGCCCAAAAATGAATGCAATAAAAGCTAAGATAGATAAGTAGGATCTCATCAGTCTGAAAAGCTTTTGTACAACGAAAGAAAAAATCAAAAGAATGAAAAGACTACTCACAGAATGAGGAAAAAATCTGCAAATTATGCATTACGACAAAGGCCTAACATCCAAGATCTACAAGGAACTCAAACAAAGTGAATGGCATTTTTAAATGTTTCCTACAGAGTCATCTGCCTCATTATCAACAGTTTTTGTCTTAGAAGTCTCTCTATGACTTTACAACCAGGTAAAATTTCTTGTTCTGTTATGAATGCACACTGCTGTAGTCCTTAAATGCATAAGCACAAAATTTTACCATGACATCAGTAGGCATTTTTTTATAGAGTTAGCAATGTCTTCATTGTTACTATTATCACAATCACCTTGATTCAGAGCCATTTCACCTACTTCACCATCAGTCAATGAATAACAGTAATCTTATTATTGCTTTAAAAAATTTCTTAGATAATCACTTCTAGTTCATTGCTGTATCCTGGAGGCTTTTTTTAAATGCACATGTAAGGAGGTCAGACATCACTTTTTTCTCATTTGACATATGAAATCCTTCAAAGTAACCACTTTGTTGATCATTATCACTGAACAGTGTCACAGGGAAGAGGTTGTGCCAGGCATACACAATTGTGTCTTTAATCACTGTGTTTCAAGTATTGGCAGCAGCATATGTGGCATTCTTCATGCTAAACTCCTTCTGAAAACCTTCTACACCCAAGCCTCTGTTCACTGCTGCTAGCATGCTATTCAAGAAAATATTTTAATATTTACTCTTCATTGCTCTAAGAATACCATGATCACGTGGCCAAACTTAAAAAGTCACAATTAGTGGAAAGTACAAGGCATACAAATTATTTTGTATGGGAATTTCAACTGGAGGATGAGCAGAACAGCTGTCAAGAAATAAAAAAAATCTTATAGTCATTATCCAGCAATGAGCAGGAGCTGCTGGTATAAAATGTTTGTGAAACAAATCCCAACACAGTTATTCTGTTCTTGGCATTCTTAATTCCTGTAGTGGCTGTCTCATCAGCTGTAGTCAGAGTTAACTATGTGATCTTTTAAAGGCAATAACTCCAAAACAGTAATGTCTCATCAGCATTAGTTGTGTTCTGGTGTCAGATTTTAATCAGTGATGACCTTAACAAACTTATCAATGACTTTCTCTGCTGCTTTGTGATCTGCAGATGCCATATAACCACAAATCTTTAAAAATTTTAATATTGTGTCTTATCTTAAATTTCTGCAACCTGCCTGTTTAATATTCACAGTCCATTTTAATTTTCAGTTCATCATGATCGATATTTGCTTGTTTCATGATTAGCATACCATTAAGTGGCATGTGTTCACTGTGATGCTGATGAATTCACACTTTCAATATAAGATGAAGATCTTCATGTTTTAGGTTTGTGCGGTGAGTTCCTGTTTTTCATGAACTTATCTTTATTCCTTTCATCATACCATTTCAACAGTGTATTCTGTTTCTTCAGGTTCTATACAGTGGTCGTTGTAACACCATACCCTTAGGCAAGAAGTTTCACAGTTAAATCACTATCCAGTGTCTCCTATGACTTTCTGTGCTATGGGTATATGTAAATGCTTCACTTTTTTCTTATCACTGTTACTTATAGAGGTATCTGTATGGCCTTTTTGACATTTTCAGTAATGTCTTTATACCATAATAGCAGAAAAAAGAGACTAATAGCAGAAAAAAGAGACAGACATAAAGGAAAGAAGGAATAAAAAATGAAGGAAAGGAGGGAGAGGAAGAGGGAGTGAGGGAGGAAGAGAGGGAAGGAGGGAGGAAGAAAGGAAGGAAGGAAGGAAGGAAGGACATTTTCACACGTATCTTTATCTTGACCACATCTGTTGCAATTGTTAAAAAAAAATTGTTGGGTACATTTAAAAATCTGATCATTTTATAGAACCATTATTTGAGTTAGCAAAGGTAGATCAATACTTTGCACATAACTATCAAAGCACTTAAAATCTAAAGGATGAAATTGACAACTCCACCAAAAAATATTCAATATAACTTATTTTCAAACTCAATTCCACAGACAGGGAGGGTGGAGAGGAGGGAGAGAAGGAGGGAGGGAGGGAGGGAAGGAGGGAAGGACAGTGAGTAATACATGTAGGTTTTGACCCCATTGTGAGGACCCAATCATAGTTCATCTGTCCTGCACACATAACATGTTATTATTCTTTGTGATTGTGCTTCTTTGGGGCAATCTGGGCTTGCATTGAAAAGTTATACCATAGCAGAAAGGGACATTTTCCTTTGGGGATACTAAATAAACTGTGTATTTTGCACCTGTATTTTGACTGTAACCCATCACATGAGGTCAGCTGTGGAATTTTTCATTTGTAACATTATGTCAAGAGCTCAAAATTTTCCAGGTTTTGGAGCTTTTTGGATTAAAGGTACTCAACTTCTGTGTATGCTTACTATTTCTTGAGGTGTGAAGTATAACATGGTTCGTTTTTCTCCATCTTGACTTAAAACAGTAGCAGTAATAATATATTTAAAGTAATAATACATTTATCTGCTCACAATTCAGCAATGACTCATTTCCCTCAGAGACAAGGTAACATTTCTACTAACAATGGCCAATGGTCCAATATACTTTTCCCCCATAATTTTCTTTCTAGTCTTATTTCTTGCCATCACTAACTCTACTTTAGGAACATTTATCTTTCTAATGATGCAAAAAATATTTTAGTAATTTTCTATCCTTAAAGTAATTTACACTGACTAATATCTCTATGTGGATATTATCACTTCCCTCCTCTCAACTTCTTGGGCTAACATCTCTATCACTGCTCATTTGTCAGTTTTCTAAAAGGCTAACTTGACATCTTATTTAATATTGCAAGGTCCCGCTCTTCCTCTTTTCTGATCCACATTACTCTAATCTATATTTATACATTTTTATCACAATTATCACTTTGTCACACAGTAATTAATTTAATATGCTAATTATTAGACACATGTATTTTCACTCATATAATCACACTCATTCAAGGAGGTAAGCTCCATCAGTGCAAGGTTTTTTGTTGCTATCATTGTTATTTTTATGGGCATCTTCACCTTGACCACATCAGTTGCAATTGTTCAAAAAATTTGTTGAGTAAATTTTAAAATTTTACAATTTAATAGGACCATTCTTTGATTTAGCAAAGGTAGATGAATACCTTGCACATAAATATCAAAGCTCTTAAAATCTAATAGAAGAAACTGACAACTCCATCAAAATAATATTTAGTATAGTGTATTTTCAAACTCAGCCCCACAACTAGGATGTGATCTTCCTAAGGTTAGTAAATGGTCCTCTTTTTCTCACACGACTGGTGATCTGCATATAGTAAGCTCTTGACAAGGCCGTGGTATATTTACTTTATTCTAATTTCTTGCAATCTTTTTCTATTAGATATACTTTATTTATTCATTAAGCTTCTGAGAGAACTAGGAAAGAACATAAGTATAGGATCTCTAGTTACCAGAAGGGACACTGCCATAGGTACGGATTTAAGAACTAACCATAAGCTCCAGGTATAGAGAATAAAAATATTTTATTTTCTCTTTTTCCATGCAAAAGGACAAAATTGTACTTTTTCATCATATACAAAAATAAACTCAAAATGGATTGGAGACTTAAACTTGAAATTGTAAGATTCTACAAGAAAATATAAGGAAAAATCTCATGACATTGGTCTTGGCAATAATTTCATGAATATAATACCAAGAGCACATACAACAAAAACAAAAATATACAAATTGAACTAGTCAAACTAAAATGGTTACAAAGCATAGGGAATATTTTGTAAGTGTAAAGACAGCCTATAGAATCGAAGGCAATATTTTTATTTTTATTTTTTTCAATGCAGTATTTATTTATGGGCCTGGGATTACTGGAAATTCTCTTGGAATATAATGGCAAGAACTGTGTACCTCTGAAGGACAGTTATATTTTCTTGTCCCATGCAATGTAAACTGTAATTCTCTGCATTCTCAGTTTTTCCTTAGCTAGAAGAATATTTAGAATCAAAGGCAATGCTCAGTTGCAATCACCTTGTGCCAAAGTCCCTGTACTCTTTTGCTCCCTTCTCAAGATTGCTTCCAGTTTTTCTTTTTAATTTTTCTTTTTATTTGTTTATTAAGTTTTAATTTTTCTATTTTAAAATTGTGGGGTAGAATTCAAGGATAGGTATACAAATATGCAGGTACCCTTGTTGATGAGGTGTGACCCCCCTTCCCAAGGCAGATTGCTGCAACTGTCAATCCCACCTCCCTGGCCCCCACCAACCATGCCCCTGGAGTTTCCTGCTGCTGTCAATCCTTTTTTTAAAGTATTACAATAGTTTTTCAAGGTCCTCGTATGAGTGAGAACATGTGATACTCAGTTCTTTGTTTCTTTGAAAGACTACTCAGTATTACAGACTCTAAGTCCATCCAGGTTGCTGTGAAGTTCATGATTTTGTTCTTCTTTATGGCTGCATAATATTCCATTGTGTATATGTACCACATTTTTTTTATCCAGTCGTCTTTTGATGGGCAGCATGGTTGATTCCTTGTTCTTGATATTGTAAACAATGCTGCAATAAACATATGTATGCAGGAGTCTTTTTTATAAAGTGATTTGAGTTTTTCTGCATATATTCCCAGTAGGGTGATTGCAGGGTCATATGGAAGGTCAATTTTTAGAACTTTTAGGAATCACCTCACTGTTTTCCACAGAGGCTGTACTAGTTTATACTCCAACCAACAGTGCAGAAGTGTTCTCTTTTTTCCACATTCTCTATGGCATCTGTTATGTTTTTGAGTTATTGATGATGGCCATTCTGACTGGAGTTAGGTGGTAACTCAGGGTAGTTTTAATTTACATTTATTTGATGACTAGTGAGGCTGAACATTTTTTCATGTATCTGTTGGCTACTCGTATGTCTTCGTTTGAGAACCATCTATTCATATCGTTTGCCTACTTTGCAGTGGGACGGTATGTTTTTTTCTTTTTAGCATGTGTGAGTTCCTTGTAGATCCTAGATGTTAGGCCTTTATCAGACATACAGTTGTCAAATATGTTTTCCCAGTCTGTGGGCTGTCTCCCTGCTCTCTTGATGGTTTCTTTGGCTTTATAGAAGCTTGTCGGTTTGAAGAGGTCACACTTGTCTACTTTAACACTTATGGCATGGGCACTTGGGGTTTTGATCAGTAATTGGTTGCCAGTTCCAGTTTCCATAAAAGTGTCTCCTGCATTTTCTAAGGTTCTTATAGTTTGGGGTTTTATGTTTAGGTCTCTGATCCACTTAGACTTGATTTTTGTGTATGGAGATAGGTAGGAATCCTTTTTCAATCTTCTGCGTGTGGTTAGCTAGCTTTCCCAGCAGCATTTACTGAATATAATCTCCTCTCCCCAGTGGTTTTTGGTGGAGGCTTTGTCAAAGATGAATTGTTTGAGAAATTGAGGTTTTGCTTGTGGAATTTCAATTCTGTTCCAGTGGTCTATATGCCTGTTCTTGTATCAATACCAGGCTGTTTTGATTACTATAGCGTTATAATAAAATTTAAAGTCTGGGAGTGTGATACCTCTTGCTTTGTGTTTTTTGCTGAGGATTGTTTTGGCTATTTGTGGTCCTTTATGTTTCCATATGAATTCCTGTATTGTTGTTTCTAGGTCTGAGAAGAATGTTGCTGGTAATTTGATGGGTATGTGTTAAATCTGTAGATTGCCTTACATGGAAGGGACATCTTAACAATGTTGATTCTTCCAATTCATGAGCATGGAATATTTTTCCACTTGTTTGTGTCATCTTTGGTTTCTTTGAACAGTGTTTTGTAGTTTTCATTGTAAAGGTCTCTCACATCTCCGGTTAGGAAGATGCCAAGGCATTTCATTTTATTTGTGGCTATTGTGAATGGAATTGTGCTTTTTATTTGGGCTTCTGTTTGTTTATTATTGGTGTATAGAAATATGATTGTCTTTTGCACATTTATTTTATACCCTGAAACTTTGCCAAAGTCTTTTATCAGTGCAAAAATTTTTTGACAGATTCTTTTGGGATTTTGAGGTATAGAATCATGTCATCTGCAAAGAGCGATAACTTGATTTCATCTTTTCTTATTTGGATACCTCTGATCACCTTTTCTTCTCTGATTGCTCTAGCTAGGACTTCCAAAACTATGTTGAACAGGAGGGGTGAGAGTGAGCATCCTTGTCTTGTTCTAGTTTTTAGGGGAAATGGTTTCGATTTCTGTCTGTTTAGCAGTATACTGTGGGTTTTTTGTAGATGGCTCTTTACTATTTTGAGGTATGTTCCATCTATGCCTAAATGTTTGAGGGTTTCTATCAAAAAGGGGTGCTGGATTTTATTAAAAGCTTTTTCTGCATCTAATCATATAATCATGTGATTTTTGTTTTTACATGTGTTGATGCATTTAATTACATTTGTGGTCTTTTGAATGTTGAACCAGCCTTGCATCCTGGGGATGAAGTCTGCTTCGTCATGGTGGATGACTTTTGAGATGTGTTGCTGAGTCCGGTTTACTAGGATCTTGTTGAGAATTTTAACATCTATGTTTATCAAGGATATTGGTCTGCAGTTCTCTTTCTGTGCTGGATCTTTACCTGGCTTGGGCATCAATGTGATGTTAGCTTCATAAAATGATTTGGGAAGAGTTCAATCTTTCTTAATTGCCTGGAATACTTTCAATAGGATTGATATCAGTCCTCCTTGTATGTTTTGTGGTATACTGCTGGAAAGCCATCTGGCCAAGGGCTTTTTTTTTTTGTAGGTAGTTTTCTTGTGACATAGTCAATTTCCTGGATTCTTATTGGTTTATTTAGGGTCTCAATTTCTTCTTGTTTCAACCTGGGGAAGTTGTGTGATGTCAGAAAGCCCTCTGTTTCCTTTAGGTTTTCAAGTTTGTTTACATACATATGTACATAGTAGTCTCTGATAATCTTTTGTATTTCTTCAGGGTCAGATGTGACTTCACCTTTTATGTTTCTGATTGTGGTTTTTGTTTTGTTTTGTTTTGTTTTGGTGGTGTTCTTTTTCTCTCTATTTCTTGGTCAGTCTAGTTAGGGGACTATCAGTCTTGTTTATAATTTCAAAGAACCAGTTTTTAATTTCATTGATTTTTTTTGTATTATCTTTTTGTCTTCTAAGTCCCTGATTTGGGCTTTTAATTAGGTGATCTGGATTCTTCTGCTAGGTAGGGTTTTGGTGGTCTTGCTTTTCCAGTTTCCTTAGGTGACTTGTTGGCCTGTTAACTTCTGATGTTTCCATTTTCTTCATGTGACTTTGCTGATATATGAATTCCCCTCTACTACTGCTTTCATAACATCCCAGAGGTTTTGGTAAGATGTTTCTTCATTTTCATTTGTTTCCAAGTACTTTTCAGTCTCTGTTTTGATTTCCATATTGACCCAAGATTTGCTTAGCATTATGCTGTTTAGTGTCCATATCTTTGTAGGTTTTTGGGAACTTTGTTTGCATTGATATTTATTTTTGTTCCACTGTGGTCTGAGAAGGTGTGTGGCAGAATTTCAATCTCATGAAATTTGTTTATGCTTGATTTATGGCCAAGGATGTGGTCAATCTTAGAGTACATTCCATGTGATGATGAGTAGAATGTATATTCTGTGATCATTGTGTGGAGTGTTCTATAGGTATCAATTAAGTACATTTGGTCAAGAGTCACATTGAGGTTCCAGATCTCCTTGTTAATTTTTTCTGTCTCCATGATCTGTCTAGGGTTGTGAGTGGGATATTAAAGTCCCCAGCTATGATAATGTTAGTGTCAATATCTTTTTTAAGTTTGCCTAGAAGCTGCTTTATAAAAGTTGGGGCTCTTTTGTTAGGTGCATACATGTTTAGGATGTATATTTCTTATCAATGGATTGAAATTTTATTACTATATACTGACCTTCTGTATCTTTTTAAATTTTTGATAGCTTAAAGAGTATTTTGTCTGATATTAAGATCGCAAATCCTGCTTTCTTTTGAATTCTGTTTGCCTGAAATTTTGCTTCCCATCCTATTACTTTGAGTCTGTGAGTGTCCTTTCTGGTGAGATGAGTCTCTTGGAGACAATAAGTTGTTGCCTCATGATATTTTATCCATTTTGCTATTCTATGTCTTTTCATTGGAGCATTTAGTCCACTTACATTTAGGCTAATTCTTTCATTCTTTCTTCTTGTCTCCCCTCAATTCTATTTATTCTCTCTATTAATGTCTTGATATCTGGGTTTGTAGTTTGAAACCAGTCATTCTTGGGGCTCCTCATTTTTTGTGTTCCAAAGTCTGTTTTCTCAGTGTCTGACCTCCCAGGGGTCTGTGTGAGACCCATATACTTCTTTTGGGTTTTCTTCATTTGTATAGATTTCCCCACACTAACATTTTTTTTTCCTCTTCTTTAATTCTATTTTCAGGAATGGGGGGTTGCTCTTACTTCTGTTTGCTCAATCTTCTAGTCTTCCTTATGTGAATCCTCTGGCTTTGTTCAATTCTGAAGCTGGACTGTTGGTTGGGGGCTGTACTTTTTGCAAATGTCCCCTTGTATGTGACATTCTCTGTAAATCTCCTTGTCTTACGTATTTTGTGAAAAATTCCTCAAATGACACATCAACAGTGGATGGCCTCGGTTCACCATGAAACCAAGGGCAATAATCTTGAGAACATCTGCAGCATCAGTGGTTACCTCCCAAATAAGGATTAATGTTCACCTCCTTGAGGCATCTTGGGAGAGATGGGCCAGTGAGTAAAAGACCTCAAAGACAAGAGGCACCGGAAGACAATATTTAAAAATTATATATCTGATAAAGGGTTAAATTTTTAACTACATAAGAAAACTTCTGTAAAACAAAAACATGATTCAATGTAAGCAAAGGAATTAAATGGATATTTCTCCAAAGAATACATAAAGTAAAATCTCACCGCTATATTTTAAAAGTTCTCAAATCATCAATATCAGGAAAATGCAAATCAAAACCAAAAGGTATATCACCTCATGCCTGTTAGGATGACTGTTACCCAAATAATAATGTAGAAAATGTTGGTAAGACTGTGAATTAGAACACTTGTACACTGTTAGTGGGTATGTAAAATGGGGTAGCTACTATGAAAAGTAAGTTTGAGTTTCCTCAAAAAATTAAAAACAGAGATTAACATACAATTCAGCAATCCCACATCTGGCTCTATATCCAAAGTAACTGAAATTATGACCTCAAAATAATCTTAAAGAGCTATGTGCACTCCCATTTTGACTGCATGATTAGTCACAATAATCAAGTAATGGAATCAATATAAATATCTACCAACAGATGAGTGAATCAAGAAAATATGATACATACACACACACATATATGCATATTATATATGTAATTTTGTATATCTGTTTTATTAGAAGGAAAGTCTACTGTTTGCAAGTACATAGTCCTAGAAGACATAATGCTAAATAGAATAAGTCAGTAATAGAAGACAAATACTATATGATTCAATCATATTAAACTTACAAAAGTAGAAAAATAGAATGATGATTTCCAGAAGATATTAGAAGTGGGAGAAAGGTATTTCTTATTTAATGAGTATAAAGTTACATTTCTACAAAGTGGAAAAATTCTAGAGATATGTTGTAAAGTATAGCACATGTAATACAATATGGTATTGTGCACTTAAAAAAATTAGTTTTCTGCTATTTGCAAAAGAGTCTTTTGCAAGTTGACTCTTGTACCCTGAGACTTGGCCCAAGTTATTTATCAGTGCAAGGAGGTTTTTGACAGATTCTCTTGAATTTTCAAGATACAGGTTCATATCATCTGCAAAGAGGAATAGCTTAACTTCCCTTTTTCCTATCTGCATAACCCTGATTTCCTTCTCTTGCCTAATTGTTCTAGCTAGGACTTCCAATACTATGTTGGACTCGAGGGGTAAGAGTGGGCACCCTTGTTTTGCCCCTGTTTTCAGGGGAAATGCTTCCAACTTCTGTCCATTGGGCAATATGCTGGCTATGGGTTTATCGAAGATGATTCTTACTATTTTGAGGAATGTTCCTTTTGTGCCTGGGTGTTCACGAATTTTTATCAAGAAGGAATGTTAGATATTGTGGAAAACTTTTACTGCATATAATGATATAATTATGTGCTTCTTGTTTTTACATCTGTTGATGTACTAAATTGCATTTATGGTCTTGTGGGTATTGAATGAGCCATGCATCCCAGTAATGAAGCCTGCTTGGTCATGGTGGATAATTCTTAATGTGTGTTTTTGGATCCAATTTGCTGAATTCTTGTTGATAATTTTTGCATCTATGTTCATCAAGGAGATTGGATTTATATGTTCTCCTTTCTTGTTGGGTCTTTGCCAGGTTTGAGTATCAGCATGATGTTAGCTTCATAAGATGATTTGGGGACGATTCCACCTTTATTGATTGATGGAAATAATTTTGATAGGAATAGTATTAACTCTTCCTTATATGTATTGTAGAACTCCACTGGGAAGCAATCTGGCTCAGGGCTTTTTTGTAAATAGTTTCTTTTTTTCTTGTTTGTGTGTGTGTGTGTGTGTGTGTGTGTGATAAAGTAAATTTCCTAGGTTGTTATTGGTTTTTTAGGATTTAATTTCTTCTTGATTCAACACTGGGAGATTGTAGGATGTCAGAATGTCCATTTCATTTGGGTTTTCACGTTTTTTCCAGACAGATGTGCATAGTAGTCTCTGAAAATCTTTTAAATTTCTTTGGGGTCAGTTGTAACTTCATCTTTTGCATTCTATGACTGTTTGGGGTTTTTTCTCTCTTTTTCTTAGTCAGTCTGGCTATGGCATCTTCCTAACCAGAAAAGTGAAAGACATCTACAGTGAAAACTACAAAACATTACTCAAAGAATCAAAGAAGACACAAACTAATGGAAAAATATTTCATGCTCATGGATTAGAAGAATCCATATTGGTAAGATGATCATCCTACCCCTGGCAATCTACCAATTCAATGTAATAACCATCAAATTATCAACATCATTCTTCTTAGACCTATAAATGGCAATAAAGAACTTAATATAGAAACAAAAAAAAACCCTGAGTAGCCAAAACAATCCTCAGTAAAAGATACAAAGCAGGAGGTATCATACGTCCAGACTTTGAACATTATTGCAAGGGAATAATAATCAAAACAGTCTTGTACTGGTACAAGAACAGGCCTATAGACAGATGGAACAGTATACAGATTCTGAAAGGAGGACCTTGATTTTTCAACCAATTCTTCTTCAACAAAACTCCCACCAAAACCACTCAGGAGAAGAGACCCTATTCAGCAAATGGTACTGGGAAAACATGGAAGAAGAATGAAATAAGACCTCCACCTATCAACATATGCAAAAATTAATTATAAATGGATCAAAGACCTAAATGTAAAATCTAAAACTATATGAATCTTAGAAAACTCAGAAAATGCCATTATGCACTTTGGAATAGGTGCCCAATTCTTGATTATAACCCCAAAAGCATACGCCATAAGAGATAAGTGGGATATGGTCCAACTGAAAAGCTTTTGCAAAACCAAAAAAAAAAAAAAAAATCAAGAGAGTGGGGAAAAATCTCACAGAATGGGGAAAAAAATATTTGCTACCTGTATATCTTACAAAGGCATAACATCCAGGATCTACAAATAATTAAATTGAGCCAAAAGGAAAACAACAAACAACCATATTAAAAAGTGGGCAAAAGACATGAATAGACAATTCTCAAGAGAAGATATATGGGCAGACAACAGTTACATAAAAGAATGTTCAGTTTCGCTAATCATCAGAGAAATACAAATCAAAACCACACTGAGATATCACCTAAGTCCCGGAAGAATGGCCATGATTAATAAATCAAAAAGCAACCGATACTCCTGATGTTACAGAGGAAAGGGAATGATTTTACACTGTTGGTGGGAATGTAAACTAGTACAACCTCTATGGAAAAAAGTGTGGCGATTTTTTAAAGTATCTAGAAATTGACTTTCCATATGACCCAGCAATCCCATCTTCTGGGAATATACCCAGGGGAGTTCAAATCATTCTACAAAAAAGATATCTGCACATGCATGTTTGTTGCAGCACTATTCACAAAAACAAAAACATGGAACCAACTGTGCTGCTTACCAAATGTGGACTGAATAAAAAATGTGGTACATGTACATGATGGAATATTACATAGCCATAAAGGACAAAAATATGGACTTCACAGCAACTTGGATGGATTTAGAGTCTATCATACTCAGTGATATATCACAGAACAAAGAACTGAATACTACATGTTTTCAGTCATAAGTGGGACCTGAACATTTATCACAGTACTACAAGTGATGTGTCAGAGGGATAGGCAGTAGTGGGACACTGTCAGGGGAAGAGGGGGCAGGGATGGTGGCACATAACATCGCTAAGAGTACTTGATTGTAAACCTGGGGAAGTGAGGACAAGTGGGACAAGTCACCTGTACAATGACCACTAATCCTGACTTTTACCTCACATCTTTAAAATCAAATAAAGAAAAAAAATTAAGAGGTCAGATCTTTTGCTAAGTGTTACCATCACAAATGTATAGACACATACAAAAAAAGGATACAAAGAAACATTTGTAGATGATGAATATATTTATTATCTTAATTGTAGTCTAAATATCAAACATGTTTGCACATGTCCAAACTCATCAAATAGTATATATTAAAACATGCAGCATCTTTATCAACTATACCTTAAAAAGACAGTAAAAAAGAGAATGAAAATGTGTGAACTCTATGTGTCAATAGATTGTATAAATCTGGAATTGTATAAGGCTTAGATTACTCATGATAAGGTTTTTTCACCTTTATCCACCATGCCTGGGTTTTTGAGCACTAGGACAAAGATAAACCTACTTAGAGAAGAGTAAGATATGTGATTTTTACATCAGAGATA
Organism: Carlito syrichta; assembly: GCF_000164805.1. Classification (NCBI taxonomy): domain Eukaryota; kingdom Metazoa; phylum Chordata; class Mammalia; order Primates; family Tarsiidae; genus Carlito; species Carlito syrichta. The sequence goes on from NW_007247421.1 coordinate 518,174, forward strand.
GTAGGAAATGGGGATGGATATTTGGCTGATACTTTTGGTACCACAAACAGCTATATTTTGCACTAGGTACTTGGGAAATTCACCAAGTTGTAGGTAGGGCAAAATATTTAGGGCTCTATTTTTTTAATTTGTGTGAAATTAAGGGGTACAAGTGCAATTTTGTTTCATGGATATATTGTACAGTGGTGAAGTTTGAACTTTTAGTATATACAATACCATAATAATGTGCATTGCATTCATTAAGTGATTGCTCATCATCCATTCCTTCCCACGCCCTTACACTTCTGAGTCTCCAATATCTATTACTCCATAATTTATGTTCTTACAAATTATTTTGCTACCTATTATATGTGAGAATATTCAACATTAGTCTTTTTGCCTCTGAGTTGCTTTGCTTAAGATAATGGCCTTCAGTTCTATCCATGTTGTTGCAAAAAATAACAATAATTTTGTTAACAAACTGCCAGTGGTTAACAAACTGTTAAAAGTTTTGTTAACAAACTGTGCTGTTGCTGACTGCACAGACAGCCAATTGCTGAGACAAGTATTGCCAGTTCTATCCTTTTCCACTGATTTATGTTTCTATTTTTAGTACAGTACCATGTACCATGCTGTTCTGATTTTTATAGTCTTGCAGTATAATTTGAAGTCAGTAATATGATATCGCCAGTTTTGTTATGCTTGCTTATAATTAATTTGGCTATTCAGGTTTTTCTTTCATTCCATATGTATTTTATATTTTTTTTAATTCTGTGAAAAAAATGAAGTGCATTTGATAAAGATTGCATTGAACCTGTAGATTTGTTTGGGCAGCAAGGTCATTTTAATAATATCAATTATTCCAGTCCATGAGAATTTGATAAACTTTAGTATTCTTTCATGATAAAAATTCTCATCAAACTAGGCATAGGAGACATATATCTTAAAATAATAAAGGTCATATACGACAAGCCCACAACCAACATCATACTGAATGGGGAAAGATTGAAAGCATTATTTTCAAGAATTGGAGCAAGACAAGGATGCTCACTTTTACCACTCTTATTCAACACAGTACTGGAAGCCCCAACCAATTCTAGTTAGTAATCTAGCTGAAAGCCAAATCAAGATGGCAATCCCATTTACAATAGCTACCAAAAAAGAAGAAAGAAAAAGAAAAGAAAAAATATTAGGTATATAGTTATTTAACCAAATAGGCAAAAGAAACAAGGAAAACTACAAAACGCTGACAAAATAAATAGTAGATGACACAAAGACCTTCCATATCCATAGGGTTCTATTTTTAATAATATACATCATACATTATGGAAGCTCATAGATCTTCTATTCATATAACTCTTAACATATTGAGCTCTGACCTAAGGACTGAACAATGTACTAAGATGAAAAGGACATTCATTGTTGCATAGGACCTTGCTCATGCTCAAACAACTCCAAAGTCTATTCTGTTCAGCATGTGTTGGGTAGTTGGCACTAGAGAGACATGATATTTGCTTCAGAGTTGCACTGGTCACATTTTAGAAACCACCCTCATCTCTAGTTTCCCACTGGTTGGACTTAAATGAAAACTATAATAGTTCCATGTTCATTTCTTTCATCAAGTTCTATAATGTTGATACATTTTAAAAATGGATTTTTTTTTAGAACTGAAAATCTCATCTGTATGACACATTCATATTGAAGACAAATATTGGTCTGTTTTTTTAATTTGAGTTTTCCTTATAAAACTCTTTTTTAAAATTGTTCCCTTAACTCCAGCATGAAAGAGGGGTCGGTTTTCTCCCTTACTCAAAATATAGTTTTACCATGTCGTAGCCCCTCATGTTTCTCACAGTAACTAGGGAAATGCAAGATGGGAAAGAACTCAAGAACAAAACAAGGTATTTAGTTGAAAAAAAAAGTTAAAGTTAATAGAGGAAATAAATAATTGTCCAAATATCTTTCTTGACTCTGGGGATACAAAATAATAGATAATTTTTATAAAGACTTCAGTATATACCTTTACACATGACTCTAAGTGACTTTTATTTATTAAATACTTAAATCTTCACAACAGCTTCATAAAGTAGAATTTATTTGCATCCCCATTGCCCAGATGAGAAAAGGCAAGGGTACAGTGAGGTTAGATAATATTTCCAGAGTTTTCCAGGTATAAAAGAGAGGGTCTGAGATTTGGAACTACACAGTCTGACTATAAAAACTGCCTGCTTAATTATTCCACATTCCTAAGAATTCAAAGTGCTCACTATGTAGTTTTAAAAGTTTGCAATGTATAGAAAGAAGATACATAATTATTTTACTATCAACTATCAATTTTGGATGGCATGAATGATGACCTTTGTGAGTATGTGTTTGTTTATTTTATTTAACTTTGAATTTTTTTATTTTAAAGATGGGGGTACAATTCAAGGCTAGGTGCATAAGTGGTCATTGTACAGGTAAAGTTTGGGCCTTCCTTTGGTCATCAAGCATGTGTATGTTTAAACTATCAGTAACCTGTATCTCTACCTCCACTGTTTTTCTTCTCAAATGAAGTATTGACTTTGAAGTGGGTATTTAAAATGTCATCTGTTTAAGAATTTTTGCATTGGCTTTAAAACTCTTAAATGTTACTTGCACCTAGGCAAGAGATTCTTTGTTGGAAAGTTGTACAAAGACAGAATATTGAATTAACAAGGTAGAAAGTGGTGTTTCTTTGAGGAATAATTTAGTATTCATGGACAATTCTGATCATTTCCTACATTATTAAACCATTTCATTTTTCAGGGAGATAATGGGGCTCATTCTAACATGAGAATTTAGATCAAGATAGCTTATAGATACATGCCTATTATATTTTTAATTTTGTTTTGAATAAAATTTGGTTTCATATTTTTATTTTTATAAGCCAGGTACCAAATGGGAAATTTATTTGTTAGCAGTATCAGGACTAAAGATGTGAGTTTTAGATTCAGCTTTTTCATGAAATAATTTTGAACAACTGTGTAGATCACTTCCCTCTCAATTAGCTTGTCTTTAAACAGGTCAGCACAGATGAGAACAGAAAGATATAAAAGATTCAAGAAACTTACACAATTGATCTCTTGTGGGAGAGATTACTATGTACTTTTCTGTTAGCTGTTGGCAAGGGAAGGTGATAGAGGAAGAATAAACACTCTTTCCTTCATATTTTTGGCAGGCTTTGATTTCCTGTGGCAGTATCTCTGTAAGTTTTTAAAATAATATGCCCTTCAAACGTGCTGAAGGGAAAAAAAAACAAACAGTCCATTTAAAAGTGGGCAAAAGATATGACTAGATACTTCTCAAAGGAAGGCATACAAGTGGCCAACAGATACAGGAAACAATTCTCAGCCTCATTAATCATCAAAAAAATGCAAATCAAAGCCACATTGAGATATTACCTAACTTCAGTCAGGATGACCATAATCAGTAACTCAAAAAACAACAGCTGCTAGAGAAGATGTGAGGCGAAGGGAACACATCTACACTGTTAGTGGAGTGTAATTGGCACAACCTCTGTGGAAAACAGTGTGACGAGTTCTAAAAGATCTAAAAATTGACCTTCCGTACAATACAGAAATTCCCCTTCTGAGAATACACTTGGAGGAACTCAAATGATTCTACAAAAAAAAGATACCTGCACACGCATGTTTATTGCAGCACCATTCACAGTAGCAAAAATATGGAGACAATTGTGCTGCCCTTTGAAAATGGACTGGTTAAAAAAAAAAGTGGTGCATATACACAATAGAATATTACACACCTATAAAGAAGGACAAAATTGTGGACTTTGCAGCAACTTGGATAGATTTAGAGTCTATCATACTCAGTGATGTATCACAGAAACAAATAACCGAGTACCACAAGTTCTCATTCATAAGTGTACCCTGAATATTTGTCATAATATTATAAGAAAAGGATTGGCAGTAGCAGGACACCGCTGGGGGAGTGGGGGCACAAAACATCAATAGGGGTTCCTGATCCCAAACCAGGTGAAGTGAGGATCAGTAGGAGACCCTAACTTCAACTGTATGATGACCACTTATGTACCTAATCCTAAAATGCATCCCACATCTTTGAAATAAAATTAAAAATAATAATAATAATTTGTCTATTATGCAGGATCCTTTCTAGCTTCTGGCATTATGTGATGATTGCTTGTGCTGAGACATTATCATTTGTTTTTAAATTTGTATATCTTATTTTTATCAATATTTACCTATATTTCTTTTATGAAAACATGCTAGACACTACATCAGAAGTGGTTAACCATGAGGGCTATTAAAAGCCCAATGTTTTATTTCAGTATTATCTAATTTTGAAATTTTTATTATACTCTTGTGACAATTTCACATTAACATTTTACTTTTCATTTCAACTTTAAATATTAGATCTAATAGTTTTAAGGTTACCTCTTATGACCAAAACTTCCGCCTTAATTCTCCTCCACTTGATTACTTCATTATTCTTATTTCATCTAAATACTGAGTGCTGTCCTTCTAATAAATAGAAACAATAATTATATGCATTCAACATTAGTTAGTTTTATAAAGCTTATGTGGATGTTATTTTTTATTCTTAAGACAGTCGTATACAATAAGAAACAAGAATCTTAAATATTATTGATATATAGATTGATGGATACATATAGATGTGTGTGTGTATGTGTATATATATATATATATATATATATACACACATATATATATAGACTAAGATTTTCATATATATATTTTATGAACAAGATCAAGGTTTGCTTGGTGTTAGCATTTATATCACCTTTACCAATAGTATGAGAGACATCATCTCCAGGTTTACAGAGTTTGGAGAGACAAAAATGTCATAAAATATTTCAGTTTTGATATTCCTTTTCATGTGATAAGAGATTGAATATTTCCAAGTATTTACTACTGTTTATCTTTAAAACACTCTTGAAATGTTGGTGGCGTTTATGTCATTACATTCACTCTGCAGTCAAGAAGGAGACTGAGAGATATCAAAGACTTTCCCTAGGTTGTTGAAAACAAGACCAGGATTACCAGGTCCAATCTGTCTTACTCTTGCATGCTGCTCAGCTATTGTGAAATAGTTTCAAATGTAGGGGAAAATAACAAATTTAGTCTTGCTCAACTTGTATCTTCAGGTACTTTTTTTTAAATGGAGGACACAATAAGAAATATAACATTAGCAAAAATAAAACCAATATTCAGCAAATTTACAATTTAATATAAAATTTCTCTCACAATCTAATAACTATATGAGTTCCTTTTATGATTCCAATCAATGGAAGAAAAAAATAAAATTAAACTAATAATGTAATGAGTCATCAGTAACAGTAAGTTAACCACACTTATACAGTTTGTTTTTAAGTAAAGAATATTTTTACTGACTTTTGACAGTGTTAACTCCAAAGTTTGTGTCTACAAACAACTAGGGAAAATTGAAAAGCTCTGAAATAATAAAGTCATATATTTGGAGGTTTGGTTTTATGAGCAAAACCATATATTTAATGTTTTCATTTTATAAACAAAGTTTAATGAATTTATCTTAAATTTTTAAATAAATAAAGCTGACTGTAGAAAGTATGCTTAATACTCAGTAATATAAAATGCAGAGTTTAATTTATATCTTAAATGTTGAAATTTTTTTTTCTGACATTGGTTGAAACATTATTAAATAAATTAAAAGGGCTACTTTTTCCTCTTTCTTTTTTTCTTATGTTAATATTCCACATAAAAATTTTCTCTTGATGATTTTTTGAATGTTTGTTATCTATACATAACAGCAATCCAACCATCTCAAAAGACCTCTTGAATTTTTAATAAGAACTTTTTCAAGGACATTACACATAAGGATATTAGACTTTGAAAAGTCTAATTTTGTGGAGCTAAAAAATGTAATCAACATAGAGCACTGGGCAAAATTATTAAAAACCACAAGTGTGAATAATATAGACTATCCTAATTAAAGAAGGACAGACATTTTTTCTGTGAAAATAAGAAGACAAAATGAGAAACATCTAGCACAATTATGCAGAGAACAGTTGAAGGAACCATAGACAGAGAACAATGAACTTGTTTTTCATTTGCAGTTTTTAAAAATCTAGTGATTTGTTTAAGTATCTGCAATTAATCAGTATGTCCCGTGTAATTTCTGTTTCATAAATATTTTGACCAATACTTTAAATATATTTTTATTTGTATTAAATTTTAATGTAATTCTGGAGTTTAAATTTTAGATATTTTATTAATAATTATTTATTTTAATTAAAAGAAAAGGGTATAATCAAATTATACCTAAATTATAAAAGGGTATAATCAAATTATACCTAATTTATACCTAAAGATGCATCTTAAAAACTTTAAATCTCACAAAGAGCACATTCTAAGTGCACAGAGCAAAGCCTTCATGTCATATGTGTATACATGTTCCTCAAAGAAAATTGAGCACCTACTATATGGCAAGCCCTGGGCCAAGTCTTAGGAAAAAAAACTCTATTAAGCACAGTCTCCTACAATTATAGCATCATTCAATAGTTCCATTGCTATGTCACCAAAAGCAGAGCACAGCGGATGATCTGCTTACAAAGTCTATGACATTTATGAAATGTTGCTAAAGGAAGTAGATCTTGAAAAATTTGAATTGGTAAGGTGCAGTGGTTCTTACCTATAACACCAGGACTTTGGGATGTCTAGCTGAAAGGATTACTTGAGGCTGGGAGGGAATTGAAGACCAGCCTAAGCAACTTGACAAGACCTCAAGAGAACATCTCTACAAAAAGTATACAAACAAACAAACAAAAACCCAACCTGGGCATGGTGGTGCGTGCATATCTGCAGTTTCAGAGAATTGATAGGCGAAGGTAGGAGGATGCCTGAGTCAAAGAATTCAAGTCTGAAGTAAGCTAGATCACTGAACTGTAGCCTAGGCAACAAGATGAGACCCAAGAACAGAAAGAGAGAAAGGGGGGGAAGAGGGAGGGAGGGAGGGAAAGAGGGAAGGAAGGAAGGAAGGAAGGAAGGAAGGAAGGAAGGAAGGAAGGAAGGAAGGAAAAAGAGTTGGGAGTAAGGAGAGAAGACATACCAACAAAGAAATGTTTGACAAAAAGAATATCAAACACACTTGTATAACAGTATTGCAGAGTTTTTGATGTTCTTAATGGCAATGGATAAGATAGCTTTTCTAGGGTGTGGGTTGTATGAGTATTCTACTGCCGACAATTATTCTCCAGAATTATACAGGACATACATTGAGAAAGATTATGCAAAAATTCTCATATATTAAGAAGGAGATGGGGAGTCACAAATATTTTATAAAAGAGAGCGATATGTTCACATTTGTATTGGGCAAAATATATTGAAACGATAGACACTGGGAGCACATACATTGGTAAGTAGGTGAATCAGCAAAGATCTTTCCTTTGTTGCAATTTTCAGAAGATTTCACTTTATATCAGATAAAAGGGAAAAAAGGAGTTTGCTCATTAATGGAACTAAAAAGTTGAAGAGTAGCTGGATTCAGAGACTATCAACAGCATCAAGATTTGTTTCCCGTTTTAGTAGGTTGGTTAAGTATCTGTTTTTGTTGCATAACAAACCACCCTAAAACTTAGTCACTAAAGGAATAAACATTTACACAACTTATGATTCTATAGTTCAGAAAGTTGTTCTAGCTAGTTGACCTGTTCTCATCTTGGCTGACATCACCTTTGGTCATGGTCTGTTACCAGTCAACAAGATGGCTTTACTGGTTGTCCATTGAGACTACAGGAATGACTGGAACATGTGCTTCTTATCATCCAACAAGCTAAGCCTCGGTTTTATTGCATAACTTTGAGGGGTCAAAGAGCAAAAGCAGAAAAGTTCAATGCATTTTGAGCCCTAGGCCTAAGCCTGGAACTAGGCCAACATTCATGCTTCATCTTACTGGTCAAAGAAATTCACAAGTACACCTAGATTCAAGAGGTGGAGGGGATTGACTGGAGTTGACAGTGGAAGCTGCAAAGTCATATTACAAAAATAAATAGATATAGGAAATAGCATAATTTTGGCCATTTATGCAAATAAAAATATTAGAGTTAGTATCTCCATCTCTAAATGTTATGCCTGGCAACTTCTGTGTGTTCTGCCAACAATGGAAATTGAATGCTCAAGTTCTGGCTGTATATATTTTCATCAGTAAATGGAATGGAAAGGAGAAATTGCTTTCTAGTATCTTTCTAGAAAGAAAAGGCTTATTTTCACCTTCCTCCTACAAAATTCCAGAGTTTTGTTTTAATAAACTATTTCAGCTCATTTGCTTATGTTCAAGTTAAACTTCTATTTCTTGATAACTTTATTACTGGACTTTCTGATGCTAGTTCGGATAGTTCTTTTTTGAACACAGTGCTTTCGATATATTCTTTTTTCTGTAGCTTCCTAATTTCAGCTATGTTTTTATTTTGTAATACAATGTTCTGTTCTGATGTCTATTCACCATCAATGATCCACAAGTTCCATGAAGCAGGGAGTGTATTTACTATATTTTGCTCATTACTTTTATATAAAATTTACAACCTAACTCACTCATCAAGTATCCATTCAGTTTTTTAAAAAATTAGACATCAAAGCCTATGTTAGATAATGGGAAGAGAGCCAAAAGCAACATAAGCATGGCTTTGGTTTTTGTAACTTTATAAATAACAAGACTACAAAGATCCAGGTGCTCTCCAAATGAAGAATAATATGACTAGGTCTCTTTCCTTAAATGAATATAACGTGTGAATGGACAATTACAATGTCACACACTATGAGTTTATGGCACTATGTGCAAACATTCTGACATTACAGAGAAATAAATAGTTTATTATGAGCCTGGGAAGTCAAGGAGGAGAGTGGAAAATGCTATCTTGAAAATAAATATAGACTTTGTTAAATAAGATAAGGCAGAGAATAGCACCACAATAAAATGAATACATAAAAATCACTCATTGTATGTGTATGGGAGTGAATGTGTTTTTGAGAACTTAGTATAATGGGATGTGACTAGTAATAAGGTCAGTATCTTTGTCAGTAACCTGACACTACAGAGTCTCACAAGATAAACTGTGTGGATTTCATTCTGACTTTGATGTGGGACATTTGAAGTAAGCATGTATTTTTCATAGCAGAAACTGATTAGGTATTACAAGATATCCAGTAAATTCTAGAGAGCTAACAATAATGTCCCCTATTACTTACACATTTATACACAAAACAAAATATGTAAAGCAATAAAGTATTTAAAATATTTGGTGTAAAGAAGTATCTATCAATTACACACTGAGAAAATATAATTGTCAATAAATACCCCATTAACTACTGATTATTCCTGATTATTTCAGCTATAGAAAGACTATTTCAGACTTTATGGAAATAAATATCTGCAGCGGCCTCAGTTAATATCAAGTTAGGAAAGAACAGGCTAGAAATCATGAATTACTGATGGCTATAACTGGGAAAGAATGAAGGAAACCACTATGGCTAATACATGATAATATGGATAATACTTATGTGATGTTGAACCAATGCTCCTTGGATCATTAATCCACATATTTCCCCCTTCCTATACTCATTTAAATCAATGCCTCTACTGCTTCAGGGCATCAGACTCAGACAAACAGTCCATTGCTTATGTCTGAATTTTAAATTTTATAGACAGATTTGTCTACAGTGAATCAATTGTCTTGAAAGCAGACTCTGTGGAGAAATACCAGTTTTCAATATTAGAAAATTTTCTTGCAATAATCGAGAGACAAGAGCCATATGACAGGGAAAAAGCAAATTCAACATAAGAGACTTATAAGTCATTAGCAAGAGGAAATCCCTTCCAGTTCTGGAAGTTGAAAATAAGAGAGACATGAGTAAATGAACAGGTCCATTACATCTACCATTCGTTCCTGTGATCAATTCTATAGATTGACAATTTGGTCTATGCTCATTAGACCAAATTTCTGTTGTTTTTAGCTAGATTCACTCATCATGCATTTGCCTTTAGCTAGTAGTTGAAGACCTCATCCATATATCTGACAGTTGACTGATACTTTCCTAACTGTCGGTCAGATCAGATAGCAGATTAACTTGGACTCATGAACACAATGGTGGTTGCAGAATTCCCATTAGCATTAGGAGTGAAAATTTTAAGATCTCTTGAGGTGTAAGACCATCATTTTCTCTTTCTATTGACCAAAGAACGTTGTGAGACTAGCACAGATTTAAGTTTTATAAAAACAGACTCCACCTCTTATTGGAAGTAACTAGAAAGTATTACAGACATGTTCTTTTCAATGTTCCATAAAGACAATCTTAGTGTAGTCAGCAAGGATTCAAAAGAGAATAATAAACCTACAGGCTCCTCCTACCTCCCAATGCACCCAAAAATATCAAACCCAGTTTAGATCCTGAGATTAGCACAAATCCCCATACACATGCAAAGTAGAAGGAAAGATGTGCTCATATATAAAGATTATAAAAATAACAATATTTGCTTAGTAACTGCCCTATGCCAAATATTCAATCTAAAAGAAAAGAAGATTGTAAGACATATGAAATATGAGAATTCCAACAAAGGGCATCTAGAAATAACATCATATTAATGGTGAGAGAGTAGCTGCTTTTATTGTAAGTCTGGTAATAAGACAAAGTAATTCTCTCACCTCCCCCTTTCAACATCACACCGGAAATCCTAGCATGCACAACAGGGCTCAAAAAGAGGGGGGGAAATTACAAATTGGAAAACAAGAATGGAAACTTTTCCATTTGCAAATCACATATTGATTTAGCTAGAAAATCCACTTTCCCCCCAGTTTCCAAACATTACTACTCAAGTCAAAACAAAATTCAATCTGTTTTGTTGGGGGGTAAGGGAGGGTGTAATATGGATTGTGATGAATATATTTAACTATGTTAAAAATAGATGACACTTTGAATGAGGTAAGGAAGATAGAAACTAACCTAAATAGGTTCGGAAAAGGATGTTTTGTCAAAGTTCTTATGGTTAATCTCCTACACTCCCCCAAAATGCACAATAAAACCCTGCACATAAACACACTAATATATGTGCAAGTGTGATTATTAAATACATGGATAATATTTAACAATAATGAAATAATTGTATATTTATTCTGATGTTAAAAAAATAAGTAAATACAATGTAGCTTCTGAGTGCTAGATTTCTCACTGTCAGAGAAAGACATTACAAATAAGTCATTAGAGTGCTAGGCTAAATTATGTAGCATCAGATTAGAAACTGATAGATCAGCATACAAATTCATATTTATTTTAATATATAAATACACAAATATTGATGTATATATATATATACATATATATAAACTTATTAGTATACACATACAATTTTCCTAATACCATTCTCTTAGAGAACCTAGAAGCAGTGACACCGCAATTGCAATAAACATGCTTAGTATTCATATCCTGACTTCTAAATACCATCATATAATGAAAGAAAAACTAGGAACTCAAAGGTACCAAAAGGAAAAAGACAATCAGTCCCATTAAAAAGTGGGCAAAAGACATGAATAGACACTTCCCCAAAGAAGATATACAGGCAGCTAACAGACACATGAAAAGTGCTCAGTCTCACTAATCATCAGTGAAATGCAAATCAAAACCACATTGAGATACCACCTACCCCAGTAAGAATGGCCATCATTTGGGAGGCTGAGGTGAGTGGATTGCCTGAGCCCGCGGGTTCGAGACCTGCCTGGGCAGCGAGACCTCATCTCTACAATAAATCAAAAAATCAGCCGGGCGTGGTAGCACATGTCTGTAATTCCAGCTACTTGGAAGGCTGAGGCAGAGGGAGCGCCGGAGCCCAGCAGGTCGAGGCTGCGGTGGCCGGGAGCGGCCACTGCACTCCAGTCTGGGCGACAGAGTGAGACTCCAACTCAAAAAAAAAAAAAAAAAAAAGAAAAGAAAAGATAAATAAATAAATAAATAAATAAAACAATAGATGCTGGCAAGGATGCGGAGAAAAGAGAATGGTTCCGCACCGCTGGTGGGAATGTAAACTAGTTCAACCTCTATGTAAAACAGTGTGGCAATTTGTAAAAGAACTAGCAATTTATCTTCCAAGTGACTGAGCAATCCCCCTACCAGAACTCACATCATTCTACAAAAAAGATACACGCACATGCATGCTCATTGCAGCACTATTCACAATAGCAAAAACCTGGAACCAACTGTCCTGCCCATGGAAAATGGACTGCATTAAAAAAATTGGCACATATACACAATGGAATATTACACAGCCATAAAAAAGGACAAGCATATGGACTTTGCAGCAACTTGGATGTATTTAGAGTCTATAATACTAAGTGATCTATTACAGAAACAAAAAGCAGACTACCATATGTTCTCACTCATAAGCAGACCCTGAACAATTAACATAATACTGTAAGAAAAAGATTGGCAGTAGCAGGATACTGCCAGGGTGAGGGTAGGGTGAGGGTAGGGACACAGCATCAATAAGGGAATCCGATCTCAAACCAAGCAAAGTGGGGATCAAAGGGAAGTTCCAAACTTAACTGTTGGGGACTTTTATACCTTATCCTGAATTGTACCCCACATCTTTAAAATAAAATATATAAGAAAAAAAAAAGACTTCTTGCAGAAAACATTGATTGTAGAATTTGGGTAGGGAAAATACAAACTTAACTTGAGCCTAAATATTCCTGTATTTTCAGAAAATACAATCCCTTATAAAAATTAAGATATAGTAATGAGATACAAATGCCACTTAGAAGCAATTCTTTTTTTGTTTTTTTTTTTCTTGAGTTGGAGTCTCACTCTGTCACCCAGACTGGAGTGCAGTGGCCGCTCCCGGCCACCGCAGCCTCAACCTGCTGGGCTCCGCGATCCCTCTGCCTCAGCCTTCCAAGTAGCCAGAATTACAGACATGCGCTACCACGCCTGGCTGATTTTTTTGATTTATTGTAGAGATGAGGTCTCGCTACCCAGGTGGGTCTCGAACCAGCGGGCTCAAGCAATCCACTCACTTCAGCCTCCCAAAGGCGTGGGATTACAGGCTGAGCCACCGAGCCCAGCTGGAAGCAATTCTAATAATCAGAGTTTGTGGGGAAAATAAGCTATAAATCAATAGCAAAAGCATTGGATTATGACCAGAGAATAAATGATTATTTATGAGAAAATAATGATGTAATCACATAATTAAATAAATAACTTTTGAAAATTGAAAAAAAAATAAATGGTTTATAAAGGGTTAAAAAAGAAACAAAGTAAACTGGAAGAGTCAAAATAACCCATAATTTTAAATATGTGTTCACCTTCCTGTCATTTGTGACTGGAAAATAGAAACGGAAATGATCAAAATGAAAATTATGGTTTTTTTTCACTATTTAATTATGATGTGTATAATTTCACTATCCAATCTTGGAGTAACCAGGGCTTTAATTAAACACAGGGGAATGGTTGTAACTCTTAATACAACAGATATTCCAAACATAACTGACACTAAGCTTGACTTTGGGAGAGCTGGCCATTTTTTTTCCCTTTCTTTCTTTTCTTTCTTTTTTTTTTTTTTTCTCTTTCTTTTTGCTGTGGTGTAAGTAGAGAAGATTTTATTGTTAGAATTTAAACTCAGCAAGATAATGATCCCTTTGCTATTTCCCAGAAAGTCCACTGGTTCATAGGACTATGTAAGAGATTTCTTAAGTTTAAAAAAAATAGCATTTATTTTCTGTGTGTGTGTTCTCTGGGATTTGAGTAAATTCTGGAAAGAAAGAGACCTGTTAAGAAGCCAGTCAGTGTGTGGCTTTTATTTCCCCAATGTTCCACATGATATGTGCCACCATGATGCCTGCAGCTCCAGAAAGGATACTGAAATTTTATCTTGTATTTATTTGAAAATCTGTGTGGTTGTCTTTGAGAACATAACATTTGAAGATATTGAAAACATTATGTAAATATATATATGTGTGTATATATATATATATATGTATGTATGTATACATAACCTTAGTTACTATATTTTATCATCCCTTTCCATCAACATACATAAAATACATTATGGTGTGCAATACCCATGCACATTTTAATAATTAGACAAACAAAAAAATTGGACTTAAATCATTTGTGAAACATAATAAAAACAAAAAAGTAATGCAGTTACAATGGCATAGCTGGCACCAGAGAGTTCATTGGAAATGACAAAAAGAATTTGGTATGGAGTGGGATTTCTTTCAAAAAAATAAGTTGACTTAATTTTTTTTTAAATCAGGATAATACCATTTTTCTGATTTAATCAAAAGATCTTATAGGAAAACATCTGTTTCTAATGTTATTATGTCTGTTTTTCATTTGGTCTAAAGTCATTAGAGCGCTGAATAGCTTAGGCAGCCTGTAAAAAGTGGTATGTGTGAATGATATACTATATTCTTTGGAAATCACTCATCCATGCAAAATAGTAGGTGATAGAGAACTCTTTCAGAATTCAGATAAAAGGACAAACTTCTCATGATGCATTTGAATGAAACCAAAAGTCAGGATTTATACCAGTTTGTTGATCGAAGCTTGAATGATTTCTTTGATTTTCTTTCTACACAGGATTACCATTCTAACCAAATAAATATCTTAAAATTTAGTTGGAATATTCTATATGTGGTTCAGCCTAAATAATTCAGCAGTCAAGTTAAAAGATATAAATCTAATCTTGATGTAATGTAGCTTTTTGTCCTTGAAGACTTCACTTAACTCCTCTGAGTTTTGGATTCCACATCTGTAAACTGAAGAAAGAAATAACAATGTCACGATATGCTAAAATGATAATTATTAAAAAATGAATGCCGAGAAAGACAATAAAACAAAAAACAATACATAGTCATAAAAGTATGTTATCTTAGTATACACTAAAGCTTCCAAAATGTCATCAATTTAATTTGATGATGAACACTGTAATGCCCAAAGTAGGGTAATAAAGCTAGATAACTTCTTGTAACTTATAAGCTCAATTAATTTTCAGCATCTTCAATTATTTATGGTGCTTTAGTCAATAAATATTAGTTCAACAAAACTATGCACTATTTTGTTGCTCTCTTGGTATTTAAACATACGTACAATAATTCTCTGTTTTAAATAATAATAGTTTAATAGGTAAGGAATTGTAACCAGTTTTCTTATACCTGAAAAGGTTATTTTAGATTCAGTTATGTACAATAACACTTCCATTTTGCTTCGGCATGGCTGAAAACTTGTAAAATCTAAAGGTTGTTTTATTTATAAAATATACTTTTTCTAGGCTAATAATAATAATTATATTAATTTCATTTTCCTCACACCTAAATTACTTAAATTAGTAGCAGTAGCAGAAATGGTAGGATAAGGAAAATTAATAAGAGTGGTAATTTAAAAATACTTTTGCAGAGAATAAAAATTTAGAAAGATACAAGGTGAACAAAAAAAAAAGAAAGGATGAGAGAAATGAATAAAAGAAATAATATGGAAATTACCCTAGGAAGAAATAAAGGATAAACAATAAAGGATAGAAGGTAAAGAGATAAAAAATTGGAAAATAACAAGATAAAAGATGATGAATAAAGGATTTTTTAAAAGTTTGCCTAAATTATAAAATATTCTAATGCAATGCATATCTGAAGTGAACAAAAAACCCACAAGATTCGATAAGCAAACTCTGGATATTAGAAGGATACACAACTGAATTGTGCCAAAGGACTTTGAAATGTGCAGCATGTGAGCCCATTCTGGTCACACCCAGTCCCACCAATAAGAGTTAGCAAAACCTATTCATAATAAATAAACTATGCAGTCATGTGTTACACAATGTAATGGTAGATGCAGAATACGAAGTTGGTAAATATTTAATTCATGAAAAAGAAAGCGATTAAGCATAATCTGAACTTGTGACATTTGTAAATTAAATGTCTATAACACTACTGAACTTGTTATTTGCTTAGTAAGCATGGATGCAAGTAGAAGAGTTACGGTACATCTTTTAATAGCTTATTGTTTTTCTGTTGGTTACTCTAGATAGGCAGCAGTTACTCAGTTCCTTTACAAAAATATTTTTGAAACTTATTTGTGACTTAAATCGAGTTAGATGTCCAGAAGTAATTAAACTTTATGAGAAAAATATTGTGAAATCTATAAAAATAAAAATAAAAACATTTTCAATATAAATACAGAAAACAAAGATGAGAAAACTTGTTTTTCTTTCGTTCAATGTTTACCAAAATTCTTGATGTCTCTTGTAATAATACACTGAATATATAGCTTATTTAGCTTTCAACTTTTTATTTTGAGATCATTATAGATTCATAAGAAGTTGCAAAATTAGAAGAAAAAAAAAAGTTTCTGCATGCACTTCAATCTGTCTCCCCCATGCATGCTACAGCTTACAAAACAATACAATATTAAAACCAGAAAATCGACACCATGATACTCTTTCTGTACAATGTCATGCTATTTCATTATATGTAGATTTGAGTAAGCAAAGAGACAATCAAGATTCAAAATCATTACATTGTTGCAAAGATGTCCCTTGAGTTGCCTTTTTATTGTGTCATGAATGAGTTATATAATTTGTCAATTTTTTTCAGTATCAATTGTGATCTCCCAATCACATGCATTTAAAATACATGAATTTATGTAGCCATAGGCACACATTTGGGCAGTTGAGTACAAGCCACCCAAACACCTCAACACCCTTTTAAATAAAATATTCCATTTCAAATGAAATGATATTTCAAACAAAATATCCTGTATGTGTTAAAAATCACATTTTGTGAGCTGATATTTATGTATCTTGAAGCTTTCTCTTGGTATATAGCCATTGTACTACTATGACTGCAATGCAGTGGTTGACATAAAAGTATTTTTCCCTCTATTGGTTATACTTGCATATTCCATGCTAACTGAAACACAGTAAGCAAGAAAAATAGCTGTGCATTCAGTGGTTCTAGTGTTATCTATAGACAGACAAGGCCTTCTGAACCTTTGATATGTGAGTAGCGCAGTGGTCTTGATTATTTTTTAACCTTTTTCACACCTTTGTCTAAAATTGTGTAGGTCTTAATAGAGTTTCATAAATAACAATACAAATGGGATGTTTCTGCTTTTTTCCTGGGAAATTCTTTAGGACTTGGTGGAAATATCTCAAACATTGAAGTAAATCATGAAAATAGTGGTTAATAGAATATAAACCACTAAAACAATAAAAGCCTACCATTAGAAAGCTTATAAAACTTATGTATATTTCTACTTGTAAGCTACCTTTTACTAAATATTGCAAAAGTAATAAACTTCCTTAAGTGCATGACCTCTCCAATCATGGTATGCAGACACATGAAGATGATGACAATACCCAATTTTCTCACTGGGGTTCAGATATGACCTTGCCTAAAAGACCTGTAACCTGTGTTCCAAAAATTTGGTGAACTTCCAACTCAAGATTGCCAGATGTAAATTAGGCAAGAATGATATGAATAGGTTATACTAATTTTGAATGTTGAATTAACCACATATAACACTGCCTCCAAAGTACATGTACAGCGATGAGAAGCAGGATTTGAGTGGAGGCTGGAATAGAAGAGGTTTGGCCAGGGACAGAGAAACATGAGCAGTTGTCTCAGGTTCTTTTAAAGCTAATAGCTATTACATTCTAACAAAGTGCATAATACTGGTGTAATCCTTTCACATAAATCATCACATTTGTCCTATATAAACACTCACTTTATCTCATTTCACACGTAAGAATTTAGAAACCACAATATGTCATCTAGCCAGATTTTGAATCTTGGAAGGCATTTGGGTTTAGAATGTCAAGTTTAATAGATGATAAAAATTAGCAAAAACTTGGCCTATATAGGAGATGATCTAAATGTGCAAAGTTGTAGAAAACTAATATATGTTTGGAGAATAATATATATTATATATATATATATATTTGAAATGATCACATGCATAATTACAGAAAAATAAAACAATCATCTGATCTCTATTTATAACATTAAGTTTACAAATTGGGAGAACTGGGAAAGATTTTTTGACACAGCAATTCTCAAGAATGCAGATGAGGTTTGAATATTGCCCAGGTGGTGTTACAGGCACATTTGATGAATTCTTTAATTGATTAACAACTGCCCTTGCCTCTTTGGCTATAGAAGAACTTTTGTAGCACATCACTGAAGTAGGAGCTGCACCTAATGCACATTTAGCTTTGATTATATTCTCGCATGTATCTACCTTTTTTACCTTTCTCTGTTGGCAAAATGGCCAAGAACCACTGGGAAGCATGGGAGGGTTAAAAAACAAATTCTAAGCTTTAGCCTCATCTAGGATTTTTAACTGACTATATCTCTACAAATGGATATTTGCAGGTCAGAGAGAAAGAGAGAGAGATACAGAGACACAGAGAGAAAAAAAAGAGCGGGGGAGAGAGAAAGAGAGAGAGCACATGCTAATATAAAATGCTCTAGGTGGTACAAAAAAAAAAAAGTTTCAGCAAACTGTATTATAAATGTCCTAGAAATAATTTTAAAAATCAAATGTGTCCATTTTAATATATTTTATTTTCAGAATAGGTCTTGATTTACATAAAATTATGAATACAGTACAGAAAACTCCACTATACCCCATATCCAGTTTTCTTTCTTATTAACATCCTACATTCATATGGTTCATTTTTCATGCTTAAATATTTTATATTGAAAAATTATTTAATTAAATCCATGTTTTATTTACATTTTTATTTTTAGTTTTTACTGAATGTCTTTTTTTCTATTCTGATTCTATTTAGAATGCCACATTGCATTTCGTCACTATATCTTATTGGATACTTCTTTGCTGTGATATTTTCTCTTGTCTTTTTTCCTCTAGCTTGTTTTGATGTCTTTCAACGGTTTAAGGAGTACTGGTCAGGATCTTTTAGAGTGTCTATCTGCAAAAATTTGTCTGACATTGTTCTTGTGGTTAAACTAAGACTAGAGGTTTTGAAGAGGAAGACAACAGAGGCAACACTATTTTCATTGCACCATATCAAAGGTACATACGGTCATCATGATTTACCACTCTAGATGCTGACATTGGCCACCTGGATGATACAGTATTTGTGAGGTTTCTTTAAAGCGATAAAGTTTCTCTTTAATCATTGGTAGGAAATCATTATGTGTGACATACTTAAGGAGTGGGGAATTATGCTCCCCTTCCTTAAAAATGTAAGGTTTTAACAAATAATTTTAATTTTTTCTGCATGATATATCTCTTCTACATGTCCTCCATTAATTGACTCAGCACAAGTCTATTTATTTCAATATAGACTTATAGAGATACATTTTATTCTTTGGGTTATAATCCAATGCAACTTTATTTGTCTTGTCACTTACTCTGTTTTTGGCTACTGGGGACTTTTTCAGTGTTCTCTTATATCCCTTTGACATACTTCTAAACGTTTTTGTTTGAGTTTTGTTTTGTTTTGTTTGAGCACCTCCTAACTTCCTAGTACAAAGTAATCTAAACTCAGATTTTATACCTCCTGTCCCTGTCTTAAAACCATTCATTTCTCTAAAGAACTGCTGCTGCTTTCTTATATTGAGGAATTGTACCAAAAAACCAAAATTTAAAAAAGTATAAAATTACAAATAGATAAAATAAATTATAGTTTCTGTACCACTGTAGGATGACCATAGTAACAATAATATATTATATGGTCTCAAATAGCTAGAAGGGAGATATGGAATATTCCCAACACAAAGAATGCTAAATATTTGAAATGATGGATATGTAAATTACCATGACCTGATCACTATACATTATGTGTATCAAAATATCATTATGTACTTCATAAATGTGTTTAATTATTATATTTCTCTTTTTTCTTTTAATTATTATATTTCAACTTTACAAAGTTTAAAAATTAAAAAAGAAAAAGCCAGAATCTCCTTGCTAAGTGAACTTGTCACTCTTAAGATGTCTTTTTTTAAGACCTCTTCCACTGAGAAAGCAAAGAAATACATGTGTGTATGTCAACTCGGGTATATACACATATACATATACACACACATTTCTATGTGTATCAATCTTTACCTATATTAAACAAAATAATTCCATAGTAATGTCTATAACTTTAATCCATTATCAAATTGATAATTTAGACATTCTCCCTTGCTTATCTATATCATGTCATTCCATAAAACTAGTCTTTTATTCATTTCCTTAACCATTCAATTCTAGTACACATGTATAATTTTATACTTTTTAATAAGTACACCAGTGAGAAATATCTTTATCAATAAGAATACAGTACTATGTACAATTCATTTTGCCTTTAGTCTTACAAATTTGAAGTATTTCTAAAGTTAATTATATCCCTTATCTATTTGTAACAGTTTCTTTCCAGATAATTCACATTTATTCTCATATTCTAATGTCTTAAATAAGTACTTAAGAATATGTTAAGATTCATACTTTTACATTCTATTGTAATTTCTGTGGATTTTTGACATGTGTATAGTGTTATGTATAGTGTATAGTGTTATGTATCAGTACATCAGACTTTCATAAACGGATTTACCAAATTAAAACCTCTGTGGTTCATGTATTCAAGTTCCATTCCTAACTGAATCCTTGCAACCGCTGTTGCTTTACTCTTTCTGCAATTTTACCTTTTCCAGAATGCCATAGTGGAATCACACAATATGAAGTCTTTTAAGAGTGTATTTTTTAGCTGGGCTCTGTGGCTCAGCCTGTAATCTCGCGCCTTGGGAGGTGGAGGTGAGTGGACTGCCTGGGCCTGCAGGTTTGAGACCCGCCTGGGCAACTTGGCGAGACCTCATCTCTACAATAAATCA
>NW_007247421.1:539091-546554 GCF_000164805.1 Carlito syrichta
GTCTGGGCGAAAGAGTGAGACTCCAACTCAAAAAAAAAAAAAAAAAAGATTTATCCAGCACTGCATTGTTTGATAGCTTGTTCTTTTTAAAAAATTTTTGAGTTATTTTCCATTGTATGTATGCACCAAAAGTTTTGTTTTCTCATTTTTTAAAAATATTCACCTACTGAAGGATAGTCTGATTGTTTTCAGTTGTTGGTATTTACGAATAGGACTACTATTTCTATGACCAAAATGTGAGAAGAAGACATGCCAGCATGCCAAGTCCAATTAATATTAAGAGTCCTTTATTAAGCTCACGGTCAAGAATGGCTCATGTCAGGATTATCTTGACACTGACCTGTGTCAGTAAGAGGCTTATAAAGGCAAAATCTGCAAGTAGGCTACATAGCAACTTAGCAACTATAGCAACCATGAACTAGCAACTTATTAGTCAGAGCAATCATAAACTAGCAACTAATATGGGAACTTTTAATTGTTAGAGAGTTTTGATTAATTTTATGTCCTGGGAACAGCCTTGTGGCCTTTTTGGTTATCAAACGTTTGAAAAGGAGGCTTGGAATCAACTCCCAGGGTCTGGAGGGCCATTACCAAGATTTTGGCTTGTTTTCTTGCAGCTCTGTCAGCTACCTGTACTGCCTGTTTCTGTTTTTCAGCATCTTGGTTATTGAAATTTTTCTGAGCTACTTTAAGTAGCTCAGAAATATTTATTCCTGCAAAACCTTCCAGCTTCTGCAGCTTTTTTTGGATGTCTGAAGTTGCCTGAGCCACAAATGCCAAATTAATAGCTCAAGCATTCTCGGGAACTGAGAGATCAAAAGGGGTGTAGGTACAGAATGTCTCCTGAAGACATTCAAGAAATGCCCCCGGTGACTCCTCAGTCTCCTGAATAATCTCAGTAGTTTTGGAAAGATTTATAGGTTTTTGGGCTGCTACCTTTAAACCAGATAATAGAGTCCAATGATAAGTTTTTAATGCTCTAGACCCTGTCAAAGCGTTAGTGTCCCAATCTGGGCGAGAGGAGGGAAAAACATTTCCTGATTTTTTAGCTTCAGCTTTAATGCACTCTGGCTTTTTAAAAGTAAATAAGGGTTAAAAAAGAGCTGCTTGCAATTATTTCAGGTGGAACAATGAGTGTGCATGATTGATTTTACCAGGGAGGTTAAAACCTAAGGTTTTTTTCTGAGATTTTACAGGCTGTATTTATAAGCATAAACATTGAGGTTTGCTATTGGTTAATATTAAACTACATGACTCACAAAGCATTTTATAAGATTTCAGTTATAATTGTATTTTAAACAACGTTTATTGTTTGCATTTTTTGGTACCTGTTAATGGGAACCTATAATTTTTATTTTGTTAGTAACTTAAAACAAAGGAGTTAGGGGAGCTTACCACTAAATAAAGCATTAAGTATTATGATACATCATTAGACAATGGTAAAACAAAACAGTGTCCTGGTAACAGTTACAAGAGTAATACAATTGTGTTTTTAACTTTAACTATTGATATTTCTGAATTTAGAATTTAGGGAGACAAGCCATTTATAGACACCAAGGCCAACTCAGCTCCCTGGAATGGTGGATTTTGGCAAGATTTCATTTTTTTGAGAAACAGGTAAAATAAGTTTTCCTTGAAGAGTTAACCAGGGGTCTTTGTATATAGCACCCTGTGGAGTCTGCCTTTGGAAAGACAGACACTGTAGTCCTCTGAGAATCTGACAGAGAAATTCCTTATTATACAGTCCAGGGAACTGGAGGGCTTAGAAGCCTGTGACCCCATATTGTCAAAACCAGTAAATTACAAGAGGCACCTGATGAAGATCAGAACTCCAACCACAAGAAGATAAGCAAAAGCTAATAGAAGTTTCAGGCCTGCTGACCAGTCCAAAAGTTCAAAAGAAGCAAGCCCTGTGGCAAAGAGAACAGCAAGAATGCAAAGCAGGGAAAGAGGTCAAGGATGATAGGGATATAGAAATACCATAGGCAGCTAAAAGCCAAAGCAGGTAACCAAACAGAAACCAGATATGAAACTGAGACCCTGTTCGACCAATGTCTTTAGCTTAACAAACAGTGTGTAAGGAGTGGCCTCATCAGGCTGAGGACTGACAAGTCGTGAATTCTGTGAACCTATAACAAACAACCAGCAAAAAACAAACAAACAATTAAAACACAATGACAGACAGGATGTGTCCTGACCGAATCAGAAGAGTTACAAATCCCTGAACAACCTCAAGGCAGAAAACAGATCCCTGGAACAACCTCAGGGCAGAAAACAGATGACTCTATTCAGCCAAGTCTTGGCCTAATGAACAGCGTCCAAAGGGTGACCCGTCAGGCCATGACTCCCTGAAACAGAAGTATGACCACAAACACAACAAAACAGATTTTTTTCCCCCAGTAAAGAGAACAAATTCTTACCTCCTAGGAGAACGCAAACGGACTCAGGTTCTTTTTGAGGTGTTAAGCTGCCAGCAGTTGTTACAACTCCCTTTCAGCCAGATGAGAGATCAAGAGGCCATGAAACGACTCAGGAGGCACCTTCCCTAAAACCTCTCCTCCCAGCCAGGGAGGGTCGAGCAGGGCAGCTGCTCATGCTGGTGAGAGTTCTCACTGGGGCCTCCAAATGTTATGACCAAAATGTGAGAAGAAGACACACCAGCACACCAAGTCCAATTAATATTGTGTCCTTTATTAAGCACACTGTCAAGAGTGGCTCATGCCAGGATGCTCTTGATACTGAATGTTATCAGTAAGAGGCTTATAAAGGCAAAATCTGCAAGTGGGCCACATAGCAGCTTAGCAACTATACAAACCATAAACTAGCAACTTAGTTATAGCAACCATAAACTAGCAACTAATATGAGAACTTTTAATTGTTAGAGAGTTTTGATTAATTTTATGTCCCGGGCACAGCTGGGTACCAGAAAGTCCCTGGAGTTTTGCCAACAAGATATGGTTTAAGGAAGTTACATAGAGACAAGGTGGAAGAATTATTACATAACGGAGTTACCTTGGTTAAGTTCCTAACAAAATATAAAAATGAAATATGAAAATGGGGCCTTGGAAAGTGTAACATTTGATGTTAGTTAACAAAGCATACAATTACATGGAACTTATTGCTAGGGAGTGTAGCAAACAGTCAGCATGATTGGTTAGCATGATTGATCAGTGTGGTCAGCTCAGGGGAACAAAGCTGTGGGTTTGGCATCATAGAAACATTACAGCAATTACACGTACACACTGGGGATTTAATTTTAAGTCAAGCAGACAACTGAGATGGAGGACTTTACTATTTTGATATTTCATTATAAATATTTGTATGTAGTCTTTGTGTGAGCATATGTTTTAAAATCACTTTTGTACATATCTGGTAATATGATTATGAAATCATATTGTAAGACTATCTTATATTTTTAAAAAACTGCTTGTCTTTAAAAGATAGCTGAAACATCTCTTAAATGTGTAAAAATTAACTCTTCTAAATAACCACTAGGTCACAGAAGCTGTCTTAAGAGTAACTGAAAGTTATTTTCAACTAAATAAAATTAATAGTACACTTTTCAAATGTTGTTAAATGTAGGAAAAGGAGTATTTAGAGGGAAATTTGAACTCCGATATTAGAAAGTATAAAGATCTCAAAACTCAAATGAATAATCTAAGCTGTGACCTTATGAATCTAAAGATATTACAACTAATAAAGCTAAAACAAGTAGAAGAAAAAATTAAGACTAAAGTATAAATCAACAAAAATGAAAGTAAGAAAACTAAAGGGAAAAAGCAATGAAACCAAAAATTTACTTAATGATCTCTTAAAAGATCAGTAAAATTAGTAAATCTCTACCCAAGCTAACAGCAACAACAAAATGACAGTAGAAACAAATTACAAATACTACAAATGAAAGAGCACTTGTCACTGCTGATATCTTAGACAATGAAAGTTTAAAAAAACTTGTGGACACAAATTTTATAGTTTATATGAAATAGTCAAATTTCTTGGGACAATCAACTAAAACTCACACATGGAGATATAGATAGCCTGAATAGTCATACATCTATTGAAGTATATAATTTATATGATTATAAAATTTGTGGACACATTTGATAATTTTTATGAAATGGTCAAATTTCTTGAGACAATCAACTAAAACACAGGGATATATAGATAGCATAAATAGTCATATATCTATTAAATAAATTGAATCACAACTTCCACCCTTAAAAAAAATGGAGCAGCACCTAGCCCAGATAATTTCACTAATTCAGTCAAACATTTAGGGAACACTTCTTAATGTGAGTGCAACATTGTCTAATATTTAAATCAGATAAAGACATTATAAGAAAGAAAAAATTACAGACCAATGTCTCTGATGAAAATAAGATGTAAAAATTGTTGGATATTTTATTGAATTGTAGGTTTGCAAATCAAATCCAAATGTGTATACAAATAATTATATACAACAGATAGGTAGAATTTATTTCTGGTATACAAGGATGTCCTTATTGCTAATCCTTTACAACTTTATACTAAGATTAACTAAAGAAAAATAAAAATAAAAATAAATAAAAGATATATGGAATGAAAAGAAAAAAATTAAACTGTTTCCATTCACAGATGATGTGATTAAAGAGAAAGTCAAACATTCTAAAAGTACCTGCAATTCATAAGGTTACAGGATACACATTCAGTAAGCAAATGTCAGTTGTTTTCCTACATACTAGTAATAAATTAGTAGACTTCAAATTCAAAAAAGAAAATATTTACATTTAAGTCTGACAAAATATGTACAGAATCTATATAAGGAAAATAGAGAACTTGGATGAAAGAAATCAAATAACTTTTAAGTAAATGGGTAAATATTCCTTGTTCATATATTGGAAAACTCAAGACTTGTTAGGATGCCAATTCTTCCTAAGTGGATGTACAGATTCAACATAATCTAAATTAAAATGCCAGCAAACTATTTAGTAGAACTTAATTGAATAATTCTAAAATCTATATGAAAATGGGAAAATTTATAATATCTCAAAATTACTACCAATGAAAAACCTTGTTGAAGGATTCATTAAACAACTGTAAGACTTATTATAGAGATAGAGTAATCAAGGTAGTGCAATACCGGGTAAAAGAAGTGACACTAATAAACAGAAGAGCTCATAAGGAACTGCACTGTATTTAAAGCTTCATGTAACTCTATTGATGTAGCTATGGGTGTTAGAAGATTCACCATTTTTTAGTATTTCTTCTTCTTCTTCTTCTTCTTCTTCTTCTTCTTCTTCTTCTTCTTCTTCTTCTTCTTCTCTCTCTCTCCTTCTTTCCTTTTTTCCTTCTGTCTTAGAAGCAAGGTCTTACTCTGTCACCCAGAAGTGCAGCAATGTCATAAAAACTTGCTGCAGCCCCCATCTTTTGGGCTCAAGTGATCCTTCCACTTCAGCATCCCAAGGAGCTATGACTAAGAAGTCCATCACCAAACCCAGCTAATTTAGTTTATTATTATTGGTCATATATTTTGCAGAGACAATGTCTTGCTATGTTGCCCAGAGAGTCTCACACTCCTGACCTCGAACTATTTTCTCATTTTCATTTTTCAAAGTATTGTGAATACAGTTGTGAGCCACTGTGCTCAGCTTCTTTCTTTTCCTCCCTGTTTCCCTCCCTCCCTCCCTCCCTCTGTCCCTTCCTCCCTCCCTTCCTTTCTTTCTTCCTTCTTCCTTGATTTTCATTTTTTTCTCTCCCTATCTCCATCTCTTCTTTTCATTCATTCATTCTTTTTCTTTCTTTCTTTCTTTCTTTCTTTCTTTCTTTCTTTCTTTCTTTCTTTCTTTCTTTCTTTCTTTCTTTCTTGTTTCTTCTCTTGACTTTGAAATTTCTAAGTATTTCTCTTTAGAGATAGTCTGTGACTTGAAGCTATTTTATCTGTTATCAACCATTATCATATTGGAGCCCTATTAATGGAGAGGTAAGGTGTGGAAAGACTCTACAATTTTCAGAATAAATATCAAACTTTTAGTGGGCCTATGGATCAACACCCGTAGCCTTTGATTGTTTTTAGTTCACCATTAGTTCATTATAATACCAAAAATCCCATTCCAAGAGAGAAATCACAGCCATTTCATGTACATGCAATGTATGTATAAGCAGTGCCTTCTCACACTATGTGCACTAGACACTCTGCACTTTTCACACTTAACCCTATACTCAATACTGTGTAAAATACTATACAACTTATATGTTTTTTACAACTTTTATAATACCCATTATCTGCCCCTTTGTATGACTGCAATATTCTCAATTTATATTCTTTAAACCATGAACCCATGAAAATTGACTAAAAATTTCTCCCCCTTCTTTAGGTAAGACAAGGGACTGGAGTGGGATTCTCTTTCCTCAGGTGATATAATTTCACGGACAATGACTTTATTTGGAGAGTAGACCCTTGTTAAGGAGAAGGCTC
Source organism: Carlito syrichta (assembly GCF_000164805.1). NCBI lineage: Eukaryota > Metazoa > Chordata > Mammalia > Primates > Tarsiidae > Carlito > Carlito syrichta. The sequence goes on from NW_007247421.1 coordinate 545,546, forward strand.
TTACTGTATTTTCCTAGTGATGATTTTTCTTCCAGTGTTAGAACCAGGAGGAGATATTGTGGACACTCCATTATAAGAACCTTGTGAAGATTTTGGGGATAGTGTCCAGAGAGGTATGGAGTCCCTCTTAAGACTGCCCCCTCACAATTCCCAAGAGTCTTTCATCCCCAGACTAGTTCACATTTAGCCCCAGAAATTTATCAAAATTATGATTACACATTGGTGGATAAAGCAGTTTCAAATCTTGGTAAGCAGGCATGACATCTCTCTGAGTATGCCTGTTTCTGCAGACTTTAAGTTACACTCACAGGTAACATTGTATATCATGACATCTCTCTGTGTATACCTGTTTCTCCTGGTTACACTGTGGCCGTTCACCTTGAGAATTTAGTTCTCTGGTGTGTCTGAGAAAAGTTAATCTTCAATTTATCCAGTTTTTTCTTGTCATAAAGATGGACAGCTCTTTACATGTTGGAGATGTCCAATAATATTTTATTTTTTATTATTCATTATTACCTGTAAGTATAACATAAAAGTAATAGATACATGACCTATTTAATTATTCTATAATTCTGGAAAATATATATCACTTTACGGATTTCACAGTACCACAAAGAGATTATAGATGTAAATATTTTTGTTATATAAACATGAGGTCTTAATCATTTTCATAATTATCTAAGCATTTGAAACTTAAAATGCAAGATTTAACTTTTTTTAAGTTACCTATTTTAAGTGGACATATAAGTATGTCCTGTTTTTGAGGAATAAATATCATTAGTCAAAAAAAAACCAAAACTGGTTCTTTTTTTAAATTTTTGCTTGTTTGCTTTTAAACTCTACGATAGTACTTATTTTTCCATGTTTAAGCTCCTGTGTACAGGAATATAATCTCATCACTAAAATATTGACATATGATGCGATTATTTGTGAGATTACATGCCAAATCAGTTTCCATGTAAATAAAGCCCGAATTTTGCATTTAAAAAAATAATCCCGCCGGGCTCGG
>NW_007247421.1:546577-577932 GCF_000164805.1 Carlito syrichta
CCCACGGGTTCGAGACCCGCCTGGGCAGCGAGACCTCATCTCTACAATAAATCAAAAAAAATCAGCCGGGCGTGGTAGCGCATGCCTGTAATTCCGGCTACTCGGAAGGCTGAGGTGGAAGGATCGCCGGAGCCCAGCAGGTTGAGACTGCGATGGCCGGAAGCGGCCACTGCACTCCAGTCTGGGCGACAGAGTGAGACTCCATCTCAAAAAAATAAAAAATAAAAATAAAAATAAAATAATCATAATCCCTTTGTAGGCTAAAATTTAGGCAGCAGTACTTAAATTTTACAGGCTCCTTTCATATTAACCTACATTTCTTAATAAGCTACATTTAATCTACATATAAATCTACTTGACATATTAGGAGTTTTCAAGGTGTTTTATTGTTTGCATTTATTTATTTATGTGTTTCCTTAGTCAAATAAAAACACAAAGAAAAATAGGAAGATTTTAAAAATTCCTTTAACAAATTGAGACTTTTTTTTTTAAAGATGTGGGATACAATTCAGGGTTAGGTATACAAATGTTGATTATGCAGTTACCCTTGTTGATGATGTGTGCCCTTCCCTCCCCTAGCAGTTTCCCTCAACTGCCAATCCCATCCCCTCCCAGCAGTTTTCCCACTATTGTCAATCCCTTTCTTATAGTATTATGATAATTGTTAGAGGGCTGCTTATGAGTGAGAACATATGGTACTCTGTTCTTTGTTTCTGTGATAGATCACCAAGTATGATCAACTCTAAATCCATCTGAGTTACTACAAAGTTCATATGTTTGTCCTTCTTTATGACTGCATAATATTCCATTGTGTATATGTACCACATTTTTTAACCCAGTCCAGGTTGAATGGGCAGTATGGTTGGTTCCATGTTTTTGCTATTGTGAATAGAACTGCAGCAAACATTCGTATATAGGTATCTTTTTTGTAGAATGATTTGAGTTCCTTCATGCGTATTCCCAATAGGGAAATTGCTGGGTCACATGGAAGGTCAAATACTAGTTCTTTCAGAAATCACCACACTGTCTTCCAAAGAGGTTGCGCTAGTTTGCATTCCCACAAGCAGTGTAGAAGGATTCCTTTTTCTCTGCATCCTAGCCTGCATCTGTTGTTGTTTGTTTTATTAATCATGGCCATTCTTGATGGAACTAGATGGTATCTCAGTGTGATTTTGATTTGCATTTCTCTGATGATGAGTGAGTGATGCTGAGCACTTTTTCGTGTGACTGTTGGCTGCCCGTTTATCTTCTTTTGAGAAGTGTCTATTTATGTCTTTTGCCCACTTTTTAATGGGGCTGTTTTTTGTTTTTGTTTTTGTTTTTCCTTTTGGCACATTTGAGTTCCTTGTAGTTCCTAGATGTTAGACCTTTGTCAGATACACAATTGGCAAATATTTTTCCCATGCTGTGGGCTGTCTCCCTGCTCTTTTGAGGATTTCTTTTGCTTTGTAGAAGCTTGTCAGTTTGATGATGTCCCACTTGTCTAGCTTATTTCTTATGGTATGGGCACTCAGGGTTCTGATCATAATTGGTTGTCAGTTCCAATTTCCATAAGGGTGTCTCCTACATTGAAATATATTTTTTAAAATTACTTTCATTATGATTGTGCTGTATACATCGTGTGAGAAATACAGTAAGTTCCCTTTAAAATTGCTATCTTTCAAAGACGCGAATGTACGTTTGCATGTCCAGTCACGTAAGTTAGTTCACGTCTGGTGTACAATGTCATGTGTGTGCATCCTCTACAGGTGATTGTGTTTTTGTGTACTTTCCTGTACAGTACTCACAGAGTTCAGTAGTACAGTATCTTTATTTCAAGCCCAGGATGTCTCGAAACAAGTGTCAAAGCAGCAGGGATGTAGCCAGTACTGTAGAGCCAATGGTGTTAGCTGGTACCTAGGCTAACTTTGTTGGACTTAGGAATAAGTTGGATTCATGAGCGCTCTTTTGCAACAGAATTAATTGATATGTCGGGGATTTATTGTAAAGCTGTTGTTTGGTGCTGTTGGACAGGTTTTTTTTTAATTTAATCAATATTTTTAATTATGATATTGTGGGGTACAATTAAGTGTTAGGTATACAAATATGCTTCATTCAGGCACCCTTGTTGGTAAGAGGTGTCTCCCTGCAAATTGAAACTTTTAAAAGAAAATTGAATTGAACACTTCAAAAAAATTATTATTATTTTTTAATTATAAAGTTGTGGGGTACAAGGGTACCTGCATAATCAATGTTTGTATACCTAACCCTGAACTGAGTACTTACAGGAAAAAAAAATATGATGAAATCAATTAAAAGGTTAATGCATAAACATGTGACAAATGGCAGGAACTTTCTTCTTCCCTAGAGTTTCAACAAGCCTGTCCAAGCTCTGTGACTCTGACTGTGAGCGTTGGCTCTGACCAGCTTGCAGAGTTTCAGAAGCTACATCCGTGACACTTCAAGGCCCTTGATTTTTCCTCAGGGATACAGTCCCTTATAAGTCCATTCCGTTTCAAAAATTGAGATTTGTATGTGAACTACAAGAGACTCATCCTTGGCTTCAGATGTCCTACCCTTTTACAGAGAACAGACTGTGAACTTCTCTTTCAAAGCAGAAATTGGTCTCTGCAACAGTCCTGGAGGTGTGTGTGTGGTGGTGGTGTTGGGGGCAACTTGTGCTTCTGTTGCCTGCCAATAAATAGCAGATTACATTCTCTGGAGTCATGCTAAATTTATAAAGAATACGTTGTGCCAGACAAACTTGATTGCTTTTTTGATAAACTCACTAAATTAGTGGATAAAGGAATAGAGTGGATAGAAAATATCTTGATCATAATAAAACAAGTTGATGACAATTAACATACACACATACAAAAAAGCTCTTGCTTGAAAATTTAATTCAAATTACCTTAGCTCCAAGTACTGTCACCTAGTTTAAAAATTGAGTGAAGAATGACCACAAAGAAAAGATAATGAAAAATGTTAACAAAGAAATCTATCAAAGGCACTTCAAATCGTAATGAATATTATATAAAAGAGGCTAAATAGTCCAAGCTTCAATTTCTCACTTTGCCTACTCAATTGTGAGACTTTGTGAATAACCAACAAAATTGCTATACTTCACTATTTGAAAGCATATTAGTATTTACAGAAATTGGTTAATCCAGGTTTACTAGACTATAGATATTAATTATCTGCTCCAGAACATTGGTCATATTACATTTGAAGGAAATCCTGACAAGGGCAAAAAATATATTCTGTAATTCCATCGATATTGTTTCATGTTGGAGGTGAGTGAAAGTTAGACAGACAGGTCTGGAATTTTTCTCACTGTCTTAGAGATAGTATCTGGTATTCTACGTAAGAATATATAATTCGGTTGTACAATTAATCCCATAACCCACTTGTGTTATGGAGACTCAGGCTTCAAGGTTAGGGTGCTACTGCTTTTGTTTATAATTGATTTCTTTAGTTCCTGGTGTCAAGACAAAGCATGGTACATAGTTACAATTACGGATTTGAGTCTTGGTTTACCTCTTAGAAGCTGGATAAACTTAACGTGTTCTAAACTTCCATTTCTTTATCTGTGGCTTGATTATGATAACAGAGTCACCTATTTTAATGAGTCTATAACATAAGAAGTACAAAACGTATGTTATGAAAAAAGTTAATGTGTAGTTGACTGCCAGCATTAAATTGATTGATACATAGAAAATACTCAGTTATTTACCGAATTCATTGTAAGTATTAAATGACCAATGATGATGCCCCTGGAATTGAAATCAAATCTGCCTGACTGGGATCTTGATTTTCTGTTTTCATATAACAGAAAATTGAAAGTTGTCCCATTTGCCCTAATACTGCAACTTATCTTCAAGCAAGTGTCATTCATCCTGTTCAACCTATTTGATTAGACATTTGCAAATTGCATATTACACATTGGCCATTTCCCTTAGGATCCCATACATTTGCATTTTTTAATCCTCACTCTCATCCACAACGATGACATCTCTTCCTTATCCATTTCACTGTACTCTCTCCTTTGTGTAGGGAGACACACACTCAGTGACAACAGGAACACACACTGAATATGGCCCCAAGCAGGGGATTAGAGCCTGGAGAAGTGTTCTGCGGGTGGTAGGCAACCTCTTTCCCTTAAGTTCCAGCCTGGGCATGCAGGTCATGTGGAGGCTGTGGGCAAAGGGTCTCTGTGCCTGTTTACCATATCTTGCAACTGTGTATAGTGAATTTTCTCGGGCACCCTTACTTGAGGCAGTTGGTCTCCAAAGCTGGTCAAACCAAGTCAGGCACACCTGGATCAACACCCCTAACCTTTGGTTACCTTTAGTTCACCTTTAGTTCATTATAATACCAAAAATCCCATTCCTAGAGAGAAATCACTGCCATTTCATGTACAGGCAATGTATGTATAAGCACCTTCTCACACTATGTGCACTAGAAGCCATGCACTTTTCACACTTAACGCTATACTCAACACTGTGTAAAATACTATACAACTTATGGTTTGTTTGTTTTTTTACAACTGAGAGCAGTTGTTTCATGTCCAACTGACCATTCCTGTACCATCTTCCCTGTAAGAAAGTTCCCAAATAAAGTCCGTGTCTTGTCTTGTCTCCTTGTTATTCCAGAGGCCTCTCAAACACAATGCCTTCCCTTTTGGGGTCTTTGGGAATCTGGCAGAACAACTTGCCAGGTAAAGTGCATTAAAAATAAAATGATTAGCCACACCACAGAAACAAAAAAACAGTCACAGCTGTGTCAATAACTGGTAATATAATAATTTATCAGTATTTTAACTCTAAGCATATGAAAGTAATTTATATCACTGCTATTTGGAGTAAACTGAATTAAAATTTAAGGCTTAAATGTTTCTCTCTTCTTTAACAAATCTCCTATCTTACATGAAAATCTTTTCTTCATCTGTAAAATGGGAATAATAATCCATGCATTACCAACAATACAGGAGTATTATGAGACTCAAATTATTACTTGAAAATTCTTTTCAATCCCTAAAATGCCATCAAAGTTGGAGGAGGCTATTATGCGACCCACTTACTGAATAAGGAAGGATAAACCCAAGCTCTCATTATTGTCTTTATGGGCTCTAAACAGGGATATTTTTGGCCTTGAAGATATTTTTATTTGCTCACAAGTAGTTTCATTTTGGATTGTTAATGAAAAAACAAGAAATAAAATAATTTTGAAATAAATGCAACGGATAACATTTATTTTATATACCAAAAGTATAGAATGTTAACTTGTTATTGCAAGTTGTTATCTTTTACAATACTACAAGTTTTTTATTTTGTAAAATATATTATATGTATCTTGAAAATAGTTTTCCAAACAGCTTCAAGTTCTCTGACAGTTGATTAAAATTAAGGACTTTTTCAAAGCTTGGAAAAAGCACAGAATTTGTGCTAGATAGACTTGGCACTGATTCCTTATTCTGCAATTTATTAGCAGTGGAGAGACTCAATAAAGTACTTATCTTCTCTCAGTCTTGGTATACCTTAAATATTAACAAGAATTTTAAAAATAATTTTAAGATATGTTTTCAGGCTGTCTGCTTACATATATTAGTAATATTGATCAATGATAAATCTAAAGTAAGAGACTAACAAAGGTTTTATATCCTGAAGCTATCAAGACAAGTTGTCAGAACTATTGGAAATAATAACATATATTAAACTACTCCCACCAATGTGGGAAATTGTGAATGACTGTGTATGTTGCATTATATCTGAAGAAGTGGGTGATTCATATTAATCTACTTTTTTAAAATCTATACTCACTATAAATAATTTTTTTTAAAAGAGGTATAATTGCCAGGTTAAGAGGAAACCTATTGAAAGGGAAGGTCTACTTTCATATCAAACAATTTAGTTTTGTGGGAAAATACTACGCTTAAAGTCAGAGGGATATATCATTTAATTGTGGTCTTTGGGAAGTATTATCCTCTTTAAGTTTCAATTACTAAATATTTTTCAGGGATAATAATATTAATTCACAATACTGTTGGAATTGATTTAATAGTGCATATAAATTTGAAAAAGAATGTGAGAACATAATCACTTTCTAATGCATGCTAGTATCTATCTCTCTCTTTACTAATCTTTATTATTCTTTAGGAAGAAGACCCTGAGTCAAGGCTTTTATGAATGTGCTTGAGAAATCTCTGCCAGGAAAAAAGAGGGGATGACTTGGACAGTGTGAGACAGAAGGAAACAAGAGTCATTTATTATAAAGGAGCATTACTGAACTGCATAGTGTTTTTGACAATTGGGGATCACATTCCCCTGAAGTCTTTGAATAGCAATGAGAATGAGTAGTATGAGTTTCAAAATTTTCTTTGTGACAGATGTAATTTATACATGTTGATTCAGTAGCTTTCAATCTCTCTTTAGTTCAGGGATGTTGCATGGGTTTAAATTTCCCGTGTTTCTGGATTAGTGAGCACTTCTCTGAGTGAGCACCTGCATGTGTCCAAAACTCCAGTGCCAAAGAAGACCTGGAGGTGAAGGCCTGGTTAAACTAAATTGTTGTTGAGTTATATCTGAGCAAAGTTGCAGGCATTAGTAATTCCAGGAGTAAGTGGTGGTCAAAGAGGATGTTGAATGAGAAAATAATAAGGACCACTCAAATAAAGCAGATTAAATCCACCATAATTTTGCCTACATACACACTTTGTGTCACTTACCACTGCCTCTACTCTTCTCTTTTCTCTTTATTTTTTATTTAAATATAGATTATTGAGGAATAATTTACATTTGATAAAATTCATCCTTTTCAATATACCTTTCTTCTTATTTGACAGATGGACAAAGTTGTATAACCACCACTATTTCCTTTACCTTTCAATGAAATACTTTATTATTAGATCTGCCTGATAACATTTAGTAAAAATTTATTGCATTTTATCCCTTTCTTTTCTTTGTTCTATAATAAGCCTCAAAGGGTTAGAGAACAGGAAACCACATTTTTTCTGGAAATAAGAAGCCAAATTCTTTTTGGATTTGGAAATTATTCTTAAGTACTGCAACTGTGTAAAAAAAAAAAAACAGGTTTTCTTTTCCAGCTGTTTTGTCTACCTTCATGTATGACCAAAATATTTCCATTTTCTAGAAACCACTCAAAACAAATCTCTTACAAGTTGACTAAAATATTTAAACAATAGAATTCTGACAAATTAGCATAACCACATCTACAAAGTAGAAAACCTGTGACTATAGAAAACAATATCATATGTGATATGAACGAAGAACCCCTGACAAAAGTAGCTTATTTATCTGAACAGCTTATATCTGACAAGGCTTTTTAATTTTGTTTTTTTTTTTTTTTTGAGTTGGAGTCTCACTCTGTCGCCCAGACTGGAGTGCAATGGCCACTCCCGGCCACCGCAGCCTCGACCTGCTGGGCTCCGGCGATCCGTCCGCCTCTGCCTTCCAAGTAGCTGGAACTACAGGCGCGCACAACCACGTTCGGCTGATATTTTTATTTATTTATTGTAGAGATGAGGTCTCGCTGCCCAGGCAGGTCTCGAACCCGCGGGCTCAGGCAATCCACTCACCTCAGGCTGCCAAAGGCACGGGATTACAGGCTGAGCCACTGAGCCCGGCGGCTTTTTAAACTTTAACAGTGCTATCTGCAAACTCGAAGTCATTTAAACAGACCCATGCAGATTTTAAAGAACATGGCAGTTCAATATTACAATGATTTGATAAAGTTCTTTCAACAGCCAGGTGATACTCACCGTCTGAGAACAAAAAAGATACAGGAGATAAAGATTTTTAAAAGGCAAATGAACATAGCCTATAGGCTTTATATTTTACAAGGCTCCAACACTAAAGCTAATGAACACTTTCACTAGAACTCTTAATTATATTTTAAATATTGGTTAAGTGGGTGGAAAATCCTGATCTTTTCATGGATGCCAATAAGATGCTGCCCCTTGTTATACACACTGGAAAGACACATTAAAGTATTGGAGTTGCTGTATTTGAAATAACTCCTGGTTTTTAACTGTTGAAATTCTATGATTGCAATTTTTTTTTTTTTTTTGAGTTGGAGTCTCACTCTGTCGCCCAGACTGGAGTGCAGTGGCTGCTCCTGCCCACCGCAGCCTCAACCTGCTGGGCTCTGGTGATCCTTCTACCTCAGCCTTCCAAGCAGCTGGAACTACAGGCGCACGTACCACGCCCAGCTAATTTTTGATTTATTGTAGAGATGAGGTCTCGCCAAGTTGCCCAGGTGGGTCTCGAACCCGTGGGCTCAGGCAATTCACTCACCTTAGCCTCCCAAAGGCCCGGGATTACAGGCTGAGCCACCGAGTCTGGCATATGATTGCAATTTTTTAAAAATTTAATCTCATATAATTCTTAAAGTAACCCTAAAAAATAGTGAGGGTACATGAAAGTAAACAGAATTACTCAGAGAAACCCATGCACTTATCATCTCTCTTTATACAGAAATTGAAAATTTAAGAGTTGAAGTGGCCTGACTGAAGCAGATACTGTGGAGTTGTCATAACATTCAGGTGTCATGAATTCTAGTCTCTAACTCTTTCAGCTGCTCATGAGTAGGTATAAATATATAGCCATATTAAACACATTTTAAAGTTTATTATATTTAAATAGAAGGAAAGATCATATTTTTAAACAAACTAAAGAATTAGTCCTCTCAGAAATGACTATGATTTACTGTGTTGTCTCTTAAATACACGCCTGATGCTATCTATGAGACCTCTTGCCTCCATTCCTCTGTTTCTCATATAACATTTTCATCACTCTTACAAAGAGTTTGGAATTGAATAAGAAGTGGGAAGACCCACATTTCACTTGATAACTGTAAGAAAAAAAGTAATTGAAAAAGGTCTTTCTCTTTATTTGGAAGAGAAATAAATGATCTCGGGTTATCAAAAGCAGAAAGTCATATTGAAAATGCTATTGATGAAAATAAACACACAAGCAAATGCAAGCAAAACTAAATCCATTCCCAATGGTTGACTAATTTTGAAACAGATGGCCTAATTAGAGACTCTGAAAGAACCAGAGAGAGTAATATGCCAAAAGGAAATAAGATGCATTACCTCTGGGCTGAAAGTAAGAGTTTGTGTTAGAAATATAACAACTATTACTTAAATGACATTGGATAGTAACCTTAAAAGAAATTTGGCTAACCTGAAATTGGAAATGGAAGTACCCAATGATGGTTAGATTATTTCAGAAAACTGAAAAGGAGACCAAACAATGCAATTCATCTATTACTAATCATAAAATAATTTTATTTAAAAAATTTGAAGGCAATACAGTAAAAGTTATTTGTGATAGGATTATAATCTTGAAGCTTCTACAATGATCATAATATCCAGTCTTATAACCACATTGTCATCACATGTAAACATGGTAATTTCAACCATTAAAACTAGAAACAAAAAGAAAAAAAATGTATCAAACAAACTGATAAAGACTGGAGTAGACTAACTCATAAGTCATTGAACTTTGACTGTAATTGGACTATTCAAATATGGGTATGATTAAGATTTAAAGATCAGAGAGCAGTTGGACTCAATGCTTTCCAATGTCCCTTTGAATGATAGGATTTTATGATTTGATTAATATAGTGAACTCTCTTTCCAAAGAAGGAAAAGAACATAAAAGTTTCACAATTATTTTATTTTGTAAGTATTCAACAGATGGTACACACAAAATGCTTACCTTCTTTAAGTGAACATATCTATGATTATTTCACCTTGTGAAAAAAATATTCTTCATTGGATACTTACCAAATGGTATGACAATCCTCAACAGATGGTACACACAAAATGCTTACCTTCTTTAAGTGAACACATTTATGACTCCTTCACCTTGTGAAAAAAATATTCTTCATTGGATACTTACCAAATGGTATGACAATCCTCTCAGAAATGTCATTCCACCTGTTCCAGTCATTACCACTGATTGATAGCAATTTGGAAAGTAATGTATATTTACATGTAGGTATATTGTTTCCACCACTGGGCAAGAATAAATAATAAGGAACTTATGTGACAATATGAAACTTTTGGAAAGCTTTGGTGACTTTTTATTTAATTGCCCTAAATCTCCATTTTAACACTAAGCATATTCATCATGCCCCATGCATATTAGATATTCAAAATTTCTTGATGAATGAATGAATGAGAGTATACATATTACCTAACCCTTGGTAACTGAATATTTATTCATTTATTCAAACAATTTTGCAAGTTCCACTTTGTGCCAAGCCCTGTGATGAGAAAGATCATGAAATGATTTTTAAAATTCGTAATAGAAAATAGTACAAGTTTTCCCTATAAAGAATACTTGTCTAGTAGGTGTGAGGGGGGAAGCAAACGATGAAAGAACATGAACATGAACAACTAGAATACAAATAAAATTAAAAAGTGATATCTTTTTTTTTTTTTTTTTTTGAGTTGGAGTCTCACTCTGTCGCCCAGACTGGAGTGCAGTGGCCACTCCTGGCCACCACAGCCTCCACCTGCTGGGCTCCAGCAATCCTTCCGCCTCAGCCTTCCAAGTAGCTGGAACTACAGGTGTGCGCTACCACACCAGGGTAATTTTTGGATTTATTGTAGAGATGAGGTCTCGCCAAGTTGCCCAGGCAGGTCTCAAACCTGCGGGCCTCAAATCCGCGGGCTCAGGCAATCCACTCACCTCAGCCTCCCAAAGTGTGGGATTACAGGCTGAGCCTCCGAGCCCGGCTAAAAAAAGTGATATTTTAAAGTTTATACCAAGGACAAGAGAAGTCAAAAAATAGATGATAATTCCAGTTTGGGAATAGATGTTCCTTTATAGCCGAATATTCTGAGGACAATTTTGATTAGTTTATGATGATTTTTTTCATTTAGTTTTTATTTTCCTGTATTATTTATTTATAAATAAGGTTGCAATTGTGATTTTCCCTTAATTTTCTAGCAGTAATAAATTATTTCTCAGAAAATCAAAATTTTATAATAGACCAGTGTTTTAAAAATACTGTTAAAAATATATTAACTGTAGTATTATGACATCTGTACAATGACCACTTACGTACTTAACACTGAACCGTACCCTACATTGATTCTTTTATTTTTATTTTTTTCTGGTAGTCACTACACACAAGTCTTAAAATAGCCCCTTTTTCAGGTTAAAACGGTCACAATGGACATTTTCAGTTGCTTTCTAGGCACGTATTACAGTTACAGAAGATTTTCACATAATCAAAGTTGGGTATTTCTAGAGAGATAAAAAAAGATGGTGAAGTGGAGAGCAGGTGTTCCGGCATTCTTAGAGGATCTGAGAATGCAATTAACCAGCAAATGAGCCCTTGTAAAGTCAGGCTTCCTGAACAGATGAGCACAACAAATCTACCTAGAAATAAGATGGACAAGGGCCACTCCTGAATGGATTGTGCACATGGGCATCTGCCCTTGCTCTTGAACTTTGGGGGTGGGAAGAGTGAGAGAGAGAAAGAGAGACAGAGAGATTCAATAGATGAAGCAGACTCAAAACAATTATGCATATAGGGGAAACTCCCGGAGGAGATGAAAAAAATCCTGCTTTCATAAATTCTCTTTTAACAGTTAGGATTCTCTTTTTTCTCTCCCAATTGCACCAACTTAGGACAAAAAAGGATGGATAGTGACAGAAGCAACTCAGACACAATTAGAGAGCATCATGACTAAATCACTTGACATTAATATGGCAAATGCAAAGGTCACTTCAATTGCAGATTGTCACAGTCACAAAATTTGTTTTAGTTTTGTCAATTATGAGCACTGTGAGAACTAGTTACTAATCTCTCTGAACTTCTACTCTTTCATTTGAAAAGTGCCAATAATAATAATAAGAGTCATAGTAAAAGTAATTTTGAAAAATACTTTCCTTGCATAGCTGAGAATTAGAGATTAATATGTTAACAGTATTGACTGTGGCAAGGATCTATTATGTGATAGCTTCCATGATAACTCCACAATAATAATTTATACACAAAATATGTGTTAAGATACTATTTATAATGGAGGGAATTTACAAGTGTGATACAGTCCCTGACCTCAAGGACTTTATTTCCTATACGGAAGATCAGCAAAGTTGATAGGTAAAAGAAACAGGTAACCCAGTCTTACATATAGTTGAGATGCCTATGAGAGGAGGTGTTAAATTGCTAATGGCAATGGAAGGTGAAGGGAAATAAAGGAAAAAATTAAAGCATAAAAATGTCATGTGCTAATACCAGGAGATAAAGTAATACAGCTCATCTATAGTATGTGGCATAGTGGAAAAAGACTTCTCACGCCTGGTTTTGCATATCTTGGTTAAATAGCTACTAGTTGTGTGTCCTTGGTGGTGTAATTCTTAGACATAATTTTCTCATCATTAAAATAAATATATTAATAGCAATAGTTTCTGAGATATTAAAAGAATATTTAGTATGCTTGATATAATGTTAGTTGTTACTATTCTTATTTTACCACTATAATTGTTGCTACCGCTTATATTATTATTATAATTTAGAGGACTATAAGATTGAGTAGTAAGGGAAAGAGTTAATTATAAAACCTTCATGCTGACTTAACATTTCACATTGTGTTTATATGGCAAAACATTCATCAATATGAATGGTAGAAAGAAATTATTGGATTGAGCTCTTTCTCTAAAGTCTTTCTCAAAATTGTGTGTTTGTGTGTGTGTGTGTGTGTGTGTGTGTGTGTGTGTACATGCGAGAGGACTGGTGACAATGCTCAAGACTTGTGGCATGTCCTATATACATTGCAATGACATCTGTACTTACAAGTATCAATCATAGCAGTCATCTAGTGTCAAAACTAGGCACTGAGCTCAATCATCAAGTGAAATGAGGGATTTTCCTACCCAAGGTCCAGAGATCAGCAAACAGCACTTTCATACACTCTCATCTTTAGAGCAGCATAACAAGAAACCATTAGTCCCTCTATTCTTTCAAATATAAAAGAGAAAATGAGCTTGATCATTTTGACACAAATAAACAGAAAGAAGGGCAAGGCACTTCAAATTTGTTGAATGCTTTCCTTTGCAATTGTTATCTTTGAACCTCTTTTTTTTTCCTCCAAGGATCTGGATACTTGAGGAAACATAATATTTGCTTTTCATCCATACAAACACCAACCAAACTAAAATTACCTTCAATCTTTGTCAACCTGTTGTCAATTGCTTTGGTTATAAGTAAGCTAAATATTTATATGAATCAGTTTACCATGTACATTATGTTTTAAAACTTGTTTTTGTGCCATACTGCCCGTGGTTAAAACATGGCTCAACCATTTACTACCTGAGTAACCTTGGGAAAGACATCTAACTCCTCAATTTTTGCATGAGTCAAACAGGGAGAATAATGACACTTGCTTCAAAACATTTAATGCATGTTAAATGAGTGCATATAAAACATTTTAGACCATTGCCTAGCTCATGGTGAGATAAATATGGTTATTCTATTTCTTTGGATAAATCACTTAAAATTATTTTGTCCCAGTTTTCTCATGCTAAAAAGAGCAATAAAAGATCTGCCTGCCATTATTAGGAATGTTACAAGTAATTGATAACAAGTGTCAATTACATTCATGATAACATAACCAATATTTAATTATTAGTTTTTCTTTATGAGGCATGTTAATATTTCTGTTCAAAGCAATATTTAATCCAAAACTTTATAAAGTTTTAGATTTGGACCTTAAATGAATTATTTTTTAAAATCATAATTATTGAGAATAGTGCTGCAATAAACATGCATGTACAAATATCTTTTTTGTAGAATGATTTGAGTTCCAAACATGAAAGCAATCGTCCTTCCCATTGAAACTGGACTGGATAAAAAAGTGTGATGCATATACATGATGGAATATTACAGTCATAAAGGACAAAATTATGGACTTCAAAGCAACTTGGATAGATTTAGAGTCTATAATACTCAGTGATCCATCACAGAAGCAAATAACTGAGTGCAACAAGTTCTCATGCATAAGCAGACCCTGAACATTTACCATAACACTATAACAAAGGGATTGGCAGTAGCCGGAAACTGCCAGGAGAAGGAGGAAGCACAGAACATCAATACATGTTCCTGATCTTCAAACCACACAAATTGGGGACCAAAGGGAGACCTTAACCTTACCTGTATGATGACTACTTGTATACCTAATACTGAATTGCACTCCACATTTTTAAAATAAAATTTTAAAAACTGCAATTATTATGAAACATAATGGTGTGACACTAGAGTCCCTTCATACATGGTAGACTTAATTACTGGACCCAGTTACTAAAGCTTCCTTATTAATACTATAAATCCACATCCTTGCCTTGGCCTCATGGTACACAGAGTATATTGACCAGCCTGGCAGTTTGCACTTGGTCATGTAATTTAGGTCGATGGAATGTTAACAAAAATATGAAATTTGCTTGTGCATTTTGGCTTACCATCTTGAGCCTTTTCCTTAGCCTTCAAAGATAAAATAAGTAGCTGCTGTTTTTCCATTCTGTGCCAGAGAGTGAGGTACAGGGATCTGAACCACACAATTTGCCTTCAGGTGTATGACAGTAAATAATAATAATAATAATATATTATACTATAATAATAATATATTATTTATTACTGTCAATAGTATATAATATATTACTGTATAATAATAATATATTATTTATTACTGTCATACACCTGAAGGCAAATTTTTTTATTGTTATTTTATACCATTAAGTCTATGTGTTTATTTAGGCAGCAATTTTGAGACAGTTAATTCTTCCATATCATTAGCAAAGAACATAGCTGTAGCTTTCAAGAGAGATGCTTAACCATTTTGTACTAAGAGAACACTCATATAGGGAGTCTCTATCAGTTACCTCATGTGATTTGCCACTCAGTTATTATAAAAAGAAGCGAGTTTTTTTCTGAATTTTTAAGATGTATTTACTGGTTCACATGTACTTGATTATGTGAGTCTAAGTACGGCAAATTTAAATGGAGTTTTCTTTTTCATTTTTTTCTCTTTCTTTAAATGTCTGATTGACAATATGTATCCTCGAAAGTGTACTATGCAAAGGATTTATATATTTTTACAAAACTTTGCAATATTATATTTTTATCTCATGAGAAATATAGTTACATAATTTTAAACTTCTGGTGATTATGTTATATCCTACAGTCGTTCATGATATTTGCTTAACATTTCATATGAGAGAAAAGGTTTTAATTCTAAGTAGTTAAGCTATTTGGCATTTGTCTCAGTGAGTTAGCAGCAAAACAAAGAAAAAAATAATTCACCTGACTCACAATAAAATGTGTTTCCATTTATAGTGACTGCTCTATGATTAAGAAAACAATCAGATTGTGCCTTTAATTTTTCTCATTATATTGTCTCTGGCATGATTACACAGACTTACACTAGACTACAGTTGGGCAAAAGGTTGAACAAAGTCTATTTTATAATAAAGTTTTTAAAACGTCATGTAATTTACTGAAATTGAAAAACAGAATGGCTGTATAAGCAATCTACTAAATGCGCATTACTTTCACAAGATCATACATTGAAACATTGTAAGTTGAGGATCGTCTGTATATGAATATATTTTAATATGTTTATACTCTGTATGAAATGATAGAATGGTTTCTTTTAGAAATGTGTAGCAGCTCCCCCTCACTGAAATCAGCAATATCTTCATTTATTACTAAATACACCTAAGTGGTCAAAATTTTTCCACTGAGGATGATTTTTTAAAATCATAATAAAACATAATTTTCTAGTTAATTATTTTTTAGTATGGTAATATTAATTATATTTAAAATATTATGTAATCATTATTACTATCAGTATCAAAAATTTTTAATCACCCTAAATGCTAACTCTGTGACCATAAAGCTATACTATTACACTTTCTTCCCATCCTCTAGTCTCCTAATTCCACATTCTGTCTCTGTGAATTTGACTATTCTAGATATTTCATAATATGGTAACATATTTTTGTTTCTGGATTATATTACTTTGCATAATATTTTCAAAAGACGTATAGAGTAGCAATATACAAGGAATATGGCACTATTCGTTTATATGGATTCTTCAATATGATTGATGATGAGAAAGCATACACACCCACAAAACACGAATGTATCCATTTGTTTATTAATGGACAGTTGAGTTACCTTTTTCTTGAGTATTAGGAATGTTAAATACTTTCTATTTCATGTGTTTGATTCAATTTTCTGTCCAAAATGGTTGCCTCAGTTTATACTCACATTGGGAACAAATTAAATTACCCACAACCCCCCTTTGTATTTTCAGGCTTTTTAAATTTTGATTACTAAGCAAGATGTGAGAAAAAAATCAAATTTTTCTTTAAATAGATAATTCCTCAAATAATTTCAAGTGAAATGTATATATTTTTTATTTTTTGAGGAGTAGGTTGTGTGTTACCTAATCAATTATGTGTTTTTACTTTCTTCATTGTATTAATTTTTGCTCTAACTACTATTAACTCTTTTTTCTCAATTATTTGCTTTTTTCAAGCCACTTTTTTCTAAATTTTTAATTTGAATGTTAATTTAGTTTTATGAAGCTTATTTGGCTTTATTATTTGCCTAATTTTTTATTCTACCTTTTGAAATTTATTTTTTTAAATTTTTTAGGACTGTGTGAATTATGCCAAACTTCAAGCCAAATGTCAATGACTTTTGATATATGATTTTAATCCATTTATAATTACTTTGATTATTTATTAATTTATTTCTAGATATTATCTTTGCTTTTTGCCACATTTATTTATTGCTTTTCTTCTTCAATGGACCATTTTTCTTATTGCTTTTCCTCTTGCATTTCTTAACTACAAAATATATTTGCACATTTTACAATATTTTAAAAAATATAATCTAATTTATAATTTTTCTTAAAAAAATAGTTTTGCCTCAAAATTTTGCTTTCTCTCCAAATGTCAGAAACATCTGTTAAGTTACTCACATATCCATTAAAAACTAATAATTCTGTAAAATGTAAGCTCTGCCATCTTATCTACTAAGGGCTTGTGTCTTATCACTTTCTGTGTTAAGTATTATTTATTGTCCTCTTATCTGTCATTCTGCTGTATCAATTACTTCTCTTATAGATTCTCAATTCACTTCAAAAAAATCAATCTCTTTGGTCTGTCCACTAGATAACTCATCAGAAGCCTAAACCAGTCATAATGGCCTCATTGTCTCCTTTTTATTAGAGATTGTATTCAGGAGGAACATGAGATCAGTTTCTAATCAAAGAGCCATAAATTGAAATCTAGTTTCATGCTTCAAAATAATTTTAATTTCCTGAATAAAGGATTTATTAAATGAATACTTTTGATCATTTCCTCTTTATTTATCATATCAATACATGCAGGAAAAAAAGTTGACAGAATTCCATAATTTTATACTTGATTTAAAATAAAACAAAATAAAACGTTGGCTGATAATGATGTGTCAAGGTAAGTTTGTTGATTTTAACAAGTGTACTACTCTGGCTGGGGATGTTGATAGTCGAAGAGTGTACATTTTAGGGTATAGGATATTATGTGAAATCTCTGTTCTTTGTACTCATTTTTGTCTATGAACACAAAATTTCTCTAAAAAGTCAAATCAGAACAACAATAATATATCAGTAGTATTTCCTCATTAGTAATTACTTAAAATATATATGAATTAAGGTATGCAATTTTCATTTTGTGTTTGGCAGAATGGATCTCAAAAACTGCTTGATAGATATTCACTTTTTTTTTTTTTTTTGAGTTGGCATCTCACTCTGTCGCCCAGACCTGCTAGGCTCCGGGGATCTTTCCACCTCAACCTTCCAAGTAGCTGGAACTACAGGCGCGTGCTACGACTCCTGGCTAATTTTTTTATTTATTGTAGAGATGAGGTCTCACCAAGTTGCCCAGGCGGGTCTCGAACCCGCGGGGTCAGGCAATCCACTCACCTCAGCCTCCCAAGGTGCGGGATTACAGGCTGAGCCACTGAGCCCAGCTGATATTCACTTTAAATAAGAAAACACAAATAAGTTTAAAGTAAAAGTATGGAAAAAAATGTTCCATGAAAAGAGTAACCAAAACAACAACAAAAGATTTGTGATGTGGCCATATTTAAAGTATATTTACAAAATATACTTTAAGGCACAAAAAAAAGTTGTAATAAATAAATAACAAATTACATATGAACAAAAGAGATTAACCTACCCGGGAATATAACAATTTTATACATATAGGAACTTAATAGAGCCCCCAAATTTAACAGGCTAAAACAGATAGAAATCTACAAAGAAATAGGAAACCCTAGAGTCCTGGTTGACGACTTCAATGCCCTACTTTCAATAATAAGCAAAATTGGGCAGAAGGACAGACATAGAGAATACTACATGCACAAATATTAAAATATACATATTGTTCAAGTGCACATGTAAGAGTCTCCATAATAAACCATATGTTAGGCTGCCAAACAAATCTCAGTACATTTTAAAAATATTAAAATAATGAAAAATTTTTTTCAGGCCACAATGGAATGAATCTAGGAATCAATAAGAGGAGGAAAATTAGGTAATTCACAAAAATGTGGACATCAAACAACAAACTCATAACCAACCAATGGACCAAGCAAGAGACAAGAGGAGAAAGCATTATGAGACAAAGTAAAACAAAAACACAAAATATACAAACTTGTGGGATATAGCAAAAGTTGTGTCCAGATGAAAACTTCCAGTGGCAACTCCTGCATTAAAAAAGAAAAAGATTTTCAATCAATATTCAAAACTTATACCATAACAAACAACACCTAATTAAACACAAAATCAGCAGAAGGAAGGAAATAAATATTTCTGATGAAAAACATGAAATAGAGCATAGAAGAGACACTAGATAGGTTCAATGAAACAAACAAAAATTCTTAGAGTCATCCTTCTATACATACAGTGCATACATCTCCCAATATTTTCTGGTTGTAGATAAGACAAAACCTGGGATTATAAAAGATCACAAGCCACTGTTTCACTTTCTAGATTTCTGAGCCACAATTTCTCACCTCATTGCTGAGCAGCAGCCCCTACCTATTTACTTCTTTTCTCACGCTATTTCCCTTCTTCTTCAGGAACTGCCACACCGTCTCCCTCTTCTGAGTGGTCACCCAATGTTGCTATCAAAACTTTGTAGAAAGTTCTACATTGATAAGTGTGAATCCTCCAACTTTGTTCTTCATTTTCTATACTATTTTGGCTACTTAAGGCCCTCTGAAATTTTATGAATTTGATAAGACTTTTCTATTTTTGCAAAAAATACTAAAAAATCCATTCAAATTGTCTTTTTAGGAGCCTCCCTTTTCAAGTAACTTTCAAAGTGTCACCCATATAAAGCTCAATGAACTACTGTAATTTCACAGTCATTTATATTTCCTTCATCATCCCAGAAAGTCTTGAACTCATCATGCAGTATAATGAAAAGATGACAGAAAAAGATAACATGAGATTTATCCCAGAAATGCAAAGATGGTCAGTTAATAAAAATCAATACAATCAACCACATTATTAGATGAAGGAAGAAAAAACACACAAGAGTATCTCAATTAATACAGGAAAACAATTTGCCAAAACCCAACACTATTTTATGATAAAACAATTAACAAACAAATAATTCAATGGGACTTTCTCAACCTGATAAAGAGGATTTATGAAGAATCTCAGAGCTAGCATCAACCACAATTATGAAAGTTTGAAATCTTTCCCCTAAGATTAAAAGCAAGAAATCAATGTTACTTTTAGCCCTTCTGTCCAAAATTGTACTGGAAGTTCTAGTAAGAGCAGTTACATCAGAAAATGATTATATATATATAGATATATATATTTTGTAAATATGAGATCATATATATTTAATATATTAAAAATATATATGATTATGTATATTTTAAGATCATATACACATTTTATATATATATAAAATCTTAAATAATCTATAAAAGCAAAACACTAATACATAAATTCAGCAAACTTGAGGGATACAAGATTAGCACATAAAAATCAATTGTATTTCTTCACATTAACAATGAACTATTCAAAACTAATGCTAGGAAAACAGTTCCACTAACAAATCAAGTTCAAAAAAGAAACATAGTCAAAAATAACTCTAAGCAGGTGAGTAAATTGTTCACTGAAAACTGAATATAACACTGAAAGAAATTTAAGAAGACATAATGAATTGAAAGATATCCCATATTTATATATTAGATGACAGAGTATTGGCAGTACTTTGCAGATACAGTACCTATCTACAGATGCAAATCTATGTCTACTACAATTTTTACAGTCTATTTTTTTTTAGCAGAGATGGAAAAACCTATTATCAAATACATATAAAATTTTAAAGAGGCCTAAATAGCCAACCAGTATAGAAAATGAAAAACAAAGTTGGGAGATTCACACATCTCATTGTCAAAACTTTCTACAAAGCAACAGTGATAGTAATAATATGGTAGTAGTATAAGGAGAGGCATGTAACATATGCAAAAAAAAAAAAGAGAATTCACAAATAAACCCTTACTTCTATGGCCTATTGATTTTCTACAAGGGTGCCAAGATCATACAGTGGAAAAAGAATACTGTTTTCAATCACAAAAGGAACAGCTGGACTTTCACATGCAAAAGAATACATTTGGATCTATATATCATTATAAAAATGAAATCAAAATGGATTCTTGACTTAAATGCGATAGCTAAAATTATAAAACAATTTGAAGGAAACTTAGGGGTAAACTTTTGTGATCTTAGAGTTGGCAAATGGTCTTAGATGTGACACCAAAACGACATCAGCAAAAGTTAGAAAAAAGATAAATTTGAGCTTTATCAATTTGAAAGAAAAAAAAGTATAACAAAGACATTATCAAGAAGGTAAAAAGACAACCTTTAGAATGGGAAAACAATTTGCAAATATCTGATAATTATCTAGTATTCAGAATATATAAACAACTTCTACATGACAACAACAAAAAGACAAACAACCAACTTAAAATATCAATGTACTTGAAAAGCCATTTCTCAAAATAAGATATGCAAATTGCAAAAAACTTGAAAAGTTACTCAATAGTCGCATTCATTAGAGAAATGCAAATCAAAACCATAATGCATTACCACTTCACACCCACTATAAGGTAAAAAAAGAAGATACCTATCATTTAAAAAAGGAAAAAATAAGAAGTGTTGGGAAGAATGTGGAGATGTAAACTAGTGAAAACTTTATGAAAAACAGTTTGGTGGATTTTTTAAAAAGTAAATATAAAATTATTATATAATCTACAAATTCCAATCCCAGTTATGTATTCCGAAGAATAGAAAACACGTATTTAAACGTATACTTGTACACAAATATCCATAGCGTCACTATTTATATTAGCCAAAAGATGGACATGACACAAATTCCCATCAAAAAATGAATGGATAAACAAAACATGTTGTATACATACAATGAATTATTATTTAGTCATAAAAAGAATGAATTACTTATTCACATTATAAATTGGATAGATCTTGGAAACATACCAAGTGAAAGGAGCCAGACACAGAAGGTCATTTGTAGTATGATTCCATTTATATAAAATATTATGAATAGGCAAACCTATAGAGGCCTAAAGGGGACTGGTAACTACTAGAAGTTGCAGCATTGAGAGCAAGGAGTAATACATGCTTAATAAATATAAGATTTTCTTATCGGATGATGAAAATAATCCAGAAATATTTAGTAATGGTGACATTACACATCATTGTAAATATACTAACTGCCAGCAAATTAAACAGTTAAAATGGTTTAACTTTTAATGGAAATTTCATGTCTTTTTTTAAGTAAAAAAAAGAAATGTTGCAATTTTATTTATTTATTTATTCATTTATTTGAAGATTTTAGTTAGATTGCTCTCTCAATTTCACTTTTTCTCTACAATCCATTTTATCTAGAAAATCACTTTCTTTCTTTTCATGGACACTATTTTATCTTTTAAGTTTTATGCCTAGCTCATGAGTATCTTTCCTGACAGTTATCCTCTCTCAGGTTCAATATTCTCCCCATCACAATTGCAGCATTTGGCTTAACACTCACAAATATGCTGTTTCTGTGCATCTACAACTATAAATCAGAAATTCTGGGCCCATGTTTTTCCTCTGCAATTGTAAACTAGATAATTATTGGCAGATTTGTTTAATTTATCTGTGCCTGATTTATCTCAAATGCTAAATCTATTTTATTATTGCTTAAATAAAACTTTCTAGGGTTTTTTTAAAGCATCAAACTATATTATGTGAATTCTAATCTTTAAAACTATAAGGTAGTGATGTGATAATAAAATGTTTCACTCATTCATTGAATAAACACTCTATGTATCATTCACTGTTTCTGGAAATATAAAATATTTCAACAACAGGCATGGTCTTTAATCCACTGGGTCTCTGGGAGACAGTTTATAATGATGATGATGGTGATAATGAAAATATTTATTACCATACATTAAAAACCCTCTAAGAAAAAAGACTAACAGATTAACACAATTTTGTATGCTATCTGATCTATAGTTTTATTTGAAGAAGCAAAATTCATCAAGGCTGGTGTAAAACTTTTTTTGGAAATCAATATTTTGATGCAAAAATCTGTAGATGGCATTTACATATTGGATAAAAACAATTCTCTGAAGGAATAATTCCATTGGATGCATTCAAATGATCCATCCAGCATGTTTTCTGCCATGTCATAGATATTGGGTGCTTTGAATTATTTATAACTGGTAAGTCATTCCTCCAAACATTTAAAAAACAATTAACAACTTGATTGTTCACAATGTGAAACATTAGTTATTATTTATTGTAGAGTACATATAACTATATCAAAGATATAAGCCAATATAATGTCAAAAAGAAATGCTGATCACAAAAGTTAGAGTATCACAGAAGGAGTTAGAAAGTTAAAAGTTCCATCATAGAAAAAAAAATGATATAGATCTGATGAGACTGCAACTGCACTGGTAACTGACACTTTGGTGCTGTGTGATATTCAGGAAGTTAGTCCATATTTCTAGTCCGTATTTCTAAGCCCCAATTTAGATATCAGCAAATACAGGCAAAACATAAATTTATACTGAGATAGAACTTTGTGCCTGATCTTATAACTTAGCTCTGGCATTATGAAGCTATGCTTGACTTAGTACCTGTACTATCTTCAAAAAAGCTCTGACACACTGGGAGAAAAAGATACATACAAATTGAAATAAAGAATGATAAATAATCCTGTAAGGGAACTAAATCATTTAGTATCTTTTCCAGGTATAAGTGCCAGCAAATCCAAACCAAAAAGTTAAATAACAAAGTATATGTAAGCATATTTATGAAGAAGTCCAGAGATGGTGCAGGCTTCAGGGCAAGTAGAAACCATGATTCAACATTTCTTCAATATGTCAGGTTCCACAGAGCTTTCACTCTTAAAGCATTGTAGCCATTTAATCATTTGGCTGGTCCCTTCTCATGTTTATAATATGGTTGTTAATAATAGTAGGAGCCATGAGCTTTCTTGTACATGCTGGGTACACACAGCGATCCTGGATTCTAATAAATATTTTATTTATTTCAAAAGAGTCAGAAAGTTATTTTCCCTGCCCAGAAGCCCCAGCATCTCTTATTTACTCATTTTTCTGACTTTGCTTAACCCTGTCATTCTCTAAACCAATCTGTAGAAAGATGTGAAAAGACAGAGAAGTTATGAAGTTTAGACTCATCAGCTGGTATGGGAAAGATAATTGGAAAGAAAAGCACAAATCCATCACATGAGCTGGAAGATAACAGGAAGGCATATCAAATTTAGTCTTGGGGAATATCAAAAGACTTCTTAGAATGCATGACTACAAATATTAAATGTAAAATATGAATTGACCAGGCACAAAGTGAGATGGGGTCACAAATTGCCTGAATCAGAAGAATAAAAATCAACGGTTATTTATAAAAACACTTTGAAGTAAAATAAATATTTTGAACATATGTAATTCTGTTTAGCATGTAAAGTTCTCCTATCCATTGAAATAGAGTAACTTTGAAATAGAGTTAATTTAGACAGTTAAAAAAAATCTAAATAAGATACATGTTGCTGTTCTTATCACCAACAACAGCAGTAGTAGCAACATAACAACACATTTCTTCTGAACATTATTGTTTATAGAGCACCTGCAAGTTTTCAAGGATTCTGAAAATATAAATCAACAAGGCATGATTTTCTGAGGCAACCTCTATATATAGTACTCTCAGGAAATGAGGGATCTTATTTTCAATAAAATTAGTTTTAAAAGATCTAAAAATAAGATTGTGGTGAGAAAACTCTGAATGCAAAAACTGAGATCAAGGTCTATAAAGATTAAGAAAACAGAATGAAGGGAGAAAAAATGAACAGTCTCAAAGAAATGTGGGATACCATAATGAGAGTACTAGGAAGAGTTGGAAAGGAAGGGATAGATAAAATATTCAAAGGAATATTGGCAGAAACTTCACAAATTTGATATTCAAAAATTAAAACATTTTAAACATTTTAAAAATGAAAACTCAAAAAAATATTTTAAATAGAAGTACAAAAAATTCTAGGTAAGGTAACCTGAAAGAGACTCACATGTGGAGGCAGCATATTCAATTGAAAAAAAAAATACAAAAATACAAAACGAAGAAATCTTGACAGCATTAAGAGAAGTACAATTTGTGCACAAGGGAAACCCAGTAATATCATCAAAATCAATGTAGAACAGAAAGCAGTGGGACAATATATAACTTTCAGAAGACTGAAAGTTTTAAAAAAATCACTAATCATCTTACATTTGCAAAAGAGTTTTTTTTTTCTTTTTTAAATGAGGCAAAAGATTATGATTTCAACTCCATATAAGGACCTTAGAAGTAATTTCTCTTATCCGTGAAACAATATAAAGTTGAATAAACTGATCAAATAATTGAGGCAAGGCAAACCTCCCTCAGGAAATCTGGAGAGACTGGCAAATAAGTAAAATCACAGCAAACATCTTATAATAAGTAAAAACTACTGCAGCCATAAAGCAATAGGTACAGTAATTTTGAAAAATTGCTGGAGGCTGACTACAGACTAGCATAAGATATAAGACATTTCTGGGGACCCCAGTAGTAGAAGAGGCCCACACTCCTTCTGGAGTTTACTTCTAGAACGCCTGATTGTTTCTCTCAGAGAAGAGCCAGACAAGTGTCACTTGAGGTTTTATCATGGAGAGGAAAAATACTCATTTTGATATATCTCCATGATATTCTTTATAACAGTCCTAGTACCTAGGACAAATTTATTTTCCAGATTCTCATCCCAACTAGAGTGAAAGGACATTAACACAACTTCAGTTCACTCTAGCTCTCCTATCTCACCTAATAGGCTAATAGAAGAGGTTAAAAAACAAACAAAAACATGCTTGAGAAGCACAATCTCACGACACATACCAACTAATAGGTTGACATTTAATCATAAGATTTTAAAGTCTCTCCTCCACTATATATCACGAGGGTTTCGGTATAACGATAGAGTATGGCAGAGAGAGCTGCAAGGCCCTGAATCTAATCAATAAGGAGGCAAAAATAAAGACTGAGAAATTTAAGCAATTGGTACCTACAAATACAGCAAATATTAAACACAGTTCAGCTACAGCCAAATTAAGCTGACATGTAAAGGCCTACATCTCAGATCTTATTACCCAATATTTCACACCTGGTTTTCAACAAAAAAGACTCAAGGTAAGATGAAAAGCAATAAAAAAATACAATCTAAATAGAGTGAGCTGGATTTTAAAATGACACAGATGTTGAAATGTTCAATCTGTGGATAATATGTTAAAAACTCTAATGGAATTAGGAAACAAGCAAAAGCAGATGGGTAATATAAACATAAATCTGAAAACTCTAAGAAACAATAGAAAGAAAATTCCTGAAATATAAAACCACTAACAGAAAAGGAGAATACCTTTGAGGTCATCAGTAGACTGACATTGCCCCCCCCCCCAAAAAAAAAGAGAGAGAGAGGAAAAAAAATCAGTGATATGGAAGATAGGTCAATAGAAACTTCTCGGTCTCAAAAGCAAAGAATAAAAATAATTAAAATTATGGGTTTGGGCATGGTGGTTCATGCCTTTAATTTCAGCACTTTGAGAGGATGAGGCAGGAGGATTGCTTGCGCCCAGGAGTTTGAGAGAAGCCTCAGCAAAATAGCGAGATTTTATCTGTACAAAAGTTAAAAAAAAAAAAAAAAAGCTGGGTGTAGTGGTGTACACCTGTAGTCCCAGTTACTCATGAGGCTGAGACAGTAGGCTCACTTAAGTTCAGAAGGTTGAAACTGCAGTGTGCCAGAATTGCACAGTTGCACTCTAGCTTGGATGACAAAGTAAAACCCTATCTCAAAAATAAAAGAAAAAGAAAGAAAAAAGAGAGAAAAAAATAACAAGAGTATGAAAAAATGTATACACATTTTAAGAGATGCTATTTATATATTACTTTTAGTTTGCCTTAATCAGAAGTGTCTGGATGCTGATGGCAACCACTTTGAGCACTTCTTGTAATTGAAGAAGTCAAATGGGACGTGTATTCATCTTTTGTTAAGGTATTGAGTATTACAATTTTTTTTTTTTTTTTGAGTTGGATTCTAACTCTGTTACCCAGGTTGTAGTACAGTGGTACACTCATGGCCAACCCAGCATTGACCTGCTGGGCTCCTGAGATCCTTCAGCCTCAGTCTAACAAGTAGCTAGAACTACAGGTGTGGGCTACCACGCTTGGCTAATTTTTTATTTATTGTAGAGACGACATCTCGCCAAGTTGCTGGGGCTGATTTCGAACCTGTGAGCTCAGGCAATCCTCTTGGCTCCACCTCCCAAAGTGCTAGGACTACAGGTTGAGCCACCAAGCCCCACCAAGTATTACCATTTTAATATAGATATTTCATTCTGAAAGTGCATATATTTTTTTTTGGCTGTGGTGTGTGTGTGTGTGTGTGTGTGTGTGTGTGTGTGTGTGTGTGTGTGTGTGTATAAGGGGAACCCCCCCAAAAGAAAACTAGAATTATCTTTTGGAGGGCAGCCCTTGGAGGCTTCCCCCACTAGGTAATTATTCTAGGAACCCAACGGCATCAGTGTACCAGCTAATGTTATTGTGAGAGGCTGTGTTTGGCTTCAGTGAATATTTTTGGAAGGAAACAGGTGATTGCTTCTCCCACCATGACAATGCACTGGTCCATACTGCCCCATGTGATCAGCATGACCACCATGCCTCACACTCCCGAAACACCAAAAACACCAAATCTGGCCCAAGCAATTTTTTTGGTTCCCCCAGATTATAAAAATGTCCTAAAAGGGAAACGTTTTGCCGATGTAAAAGAGATGAAACAAAAAAACGACAGAAGTATTAAAAGGCATCAAAACTAATGAGTTCAAAACTATTTTGAGCAGTGAAAAAAGTAGCTCAATAGGTGGATTGCATCAAATGGATAGTACTTTAAAGGTGACTGAAGTTTAGGTATTTAAGAATAAAAACAATTTTTAATAAATTATGGTGGGAGGGGATTTTGCTCATGTGCATGTGTGTTCTCAAAGAAAAGAATATCCAAGAACTGTGGGACAATATTAAATGGCATAATGAATGCATAACTGAAATACCAGAAAAAAAGAAAATGATAAGAAAGCAAACAGAGCAGAACAAATATTTGAAATAATGAGAACTGAGAATTTTTCAAAATTAATGATAAACTTTTAAATTTTTTCTTTCTTTATTTTTTTGTACAGCAAAAGCCAGACTTTAATGGTGGTTTTGCAAGATTGAGTGTCTGGTAAGCAGGCACCACTAATGATAAAATTTAAACAATAGAACTAGAAAATTCAGAGAACATCAAGTGTTTGTATATACATATACACATGCAAACATATTATATATATACATTTAAACATATAACTATATAGTATATGTGACTCCTTGGCTTATTATATTCAAATTTCAAAAATCCAAATAAAAAACAAAAGAAGGTCTTGAAAAATGCCAGAGAGAAAAGAAAACACCTTGTCTACAGAGGAATGAGGATAAAAATCACAGGAGATTTTTGTCAGAAACTATTTGAGCAGGAAAATAGTGAAGTACAACATTTAAAGAGTTAAAACAAAAAACTCCACCAATCTATAATTCTATACCCAGTGAAATTATCCCTCACATGTGAAAATAAATAAAGTCTTTTTCAGAAAAATAAAGGCACAGGGAATTCATCACCAGCAGATCTTACTTGCAAGAAATAAAGTTCTTTAGGTAAAAGAAGTTCTTTAGGTAAAGAGACAATATGTATTTCCACATCTCAAACACACATTAAGAAAAGAAGAACACCATAGGACAAGAGATAAAGGTAAAATAAAATGTTTTGTTATTTTATATTCTTAATTTATCTAAAGGATAGCTATTTTCTTGAAATAATAATAATAATATGCTTATAGTATAGGGATAAGTTACATAAATGATAGCATGTTATAAGAAGTGGGAGGAAAGGATAAGAAATACTCTGTTAACAAGGGGCTGCCAGACCATATGGTAGTTCTAGTTTTAGTTTTATTTTTTTTGAGGACCTTCATACTGTTTCCCATAATGTCTGTACTAATTTGCGAAACCAACAGTGTATCTGAGTAGTTTTTTTCTGCATCCTCACAAACGTTGATTATATTTTGTCTTTTTAATAGTCATTTTAACTGGTGTGATAGCTCATTGTGGTTTTGATTTGCATTTCCCTGATGATTAGTGATGTTAACCATTTTTTTCCATATATCTGTTGGCCATTTGTATATCTTTTTTTGGTTTTGAGTTATATCTATTCAGATTATTTGCCCATCTTTAAATCAGATTATTTGATTTTTTTGTTGTTGAGGTTGTTTGAGTTCCTTGTATGTTCTGGTTATTAATCCTTTGTTGAATGAATAGCTTGTAAATATTTTCTCCGATTCTAAGTTGTTTCCTAACTCTGTTGATTGTTTCCTTTTCTGTGCAAAAACTTTTTACTTTGTCATAATCTTATCTGTCCATTTTTGTTTTATTGCTTGTGCTTTTGAAGTCTTAGCTACAAAACCTTTTCTCAGACCAACATCCTGAAATGTTTCCCTTATTTTTTTCAAGTAGTTTAATAGTTTCAGGTCTTATATATGTCCTTTTTTTAATTTTAAAAATGCAGGGTACAAGTCAATATTGAGTACATAAGTGATTTACATACAGGTGAAGTTTGGGCTTCCCATTAGTCCTCACTTCACCTGGATTAATTTCAGGCACTCTTATTGATGTTATGTGCCCCCTGCTCCCTGGCAGTGTCTTGATACTACTCCAATGGGAATGAAATCCATATATCAAAGAGATATCTGCACTCCTATGTTTATTGCAGCACTATTGTCATCTATGCCAATATGGATGAGCCTGGAGGACATTTTTAAGTTAGCAAGTCACAGAAAGATAAATATTGCATGTTATTAATCGTGTGGAAGGTAAAAAATTGAACTCATAGAAGTAGAGAGTAGAATAGTTGTTACTGGAAGCTGGGAGATAAAGGAGTATAGTAAAGGAGTAGGGAGATATGGAGAGAATGGTAAATGGAAAAAAATTACAGCTGGTAAAGAAGAATGGCATTCTATAGCACTGTAGGGTAACTGTAGTTAGTAGTAATTTATTGTATATTTACCGTATATTTTCAAATAACTGGAAGACAGAATTCTAAATGTTCCCAACACAAAGACGATAAATGTTTACGGCAATAGACATGCTAATTACTTTAGTCTGATCACTACACATAGTGTGTGTGTGTGTGTGTGTGTGTGTGTATGTGTGTGTGCATAAGGAAAGATAACACTGTGCCCCATAACTATGTACAATTACTAGGTATCAGTTAAACATTTTTTTTAACAAAAGCAACTGCCTTATGAAGAACATGTAAAGTGGTATTTGAGATAGATTGGGATTATTTGAAAATATATATTGCAAACACTAAGATAAAACCTAAATAAAATAAGCAAACATGAATTATTATGTATATGGTACTGGATAAGATAAAAATAAATTATATGGAAGGCTCATTTAAACCAGAGAAGACAGAAAAAGAGAAGGGAAAATAAGAACCAGTGCAAATACTAATCCAATTACCAACATCATGCTTCTCACACATGCAAACAACCTACAGAAATTCATATGGAAACAAAAACAACAGTGAAGCCAAAAGAATCCTTAGCAAAATAAACAAAGAAGGACGTATTATACTTTCAGACTTTAAACTTTATTATAAGGCTACAATAATCAAAACAACCTGGTGTTGGTACAAGAACAGGAATATAGACAATAGAACAGGATAGAGATTCCAAAAACAAAACCTCAACTCCTCAAACAACTCATCTTCAACAATGCCTCCAATGACAACCACTGAGGAGAAGAGAACTTATTCAGTAAATAGTGCTGGGAAAACTGGCTGACCATGTGCAGAAGAATGAAACAGGACCCCTATTTCTCACCATACACAAAAATCAACTCCAAATGGGTCAAAGACCTAAATGTAAAACCTCAAACGTTAAGAATCTTAAAAAATGCAAGAATAGGCAACCAATTCCTGATCAAAACTCAAAAACCCATGAAATAAGAGAGAATATAGATAAGTGGGACCTTATCAACCTGAAAACCTCTGTAAAGCAAAATATATCAACAAAAGAGTGGGGAGACAGCTCACCAAATGGGAAAAAATATTTGCCAGCTGCATATCTGACAGAGGCCTAACATCCAAGATCTACAAGGAACTCAAATGTGACAAAAGAAAAAAAAAAAAAAAAACAGTCTTATTTAAAAAGTGGGCAAAAAAATACAACCCCATAATCCCCCTACTGGGAATATACCCGAAGAACTCAAATCACTCCATAAAAAAAGATACCTGCACATATATGTTTATTGCAGCATTATTCATAGTAGCAAGAACATGAAACCAACTGTGCTGCCCATCAAAAGAGAACTGAATAAAGAAAAAATGTGGTATATATACACGATGGACTATTACGCAGTCATAAAGAAGAACAAAAACATGAACTTCCCAGCAACCCGGATGAACTTAGAGTCTATAATACTGAGTGATCTTGAACAGAAACAAAGAACTGAGTATCACATGTTCTCACTCATAAGTGGACCTTGAACAATTATAGTAATACTATAAGAAAAGGATTGGCAGCCGGCTCGGTGGCTCAGCCTGTAATCCTGCGCCTTTGGGAGGCTGAGGTGAGTGGATTGCCTGAGCCCGCGGGTT